>NC_041749.1:119073948-119373948 GCF_004115215.2 Ornithorhynchus anatinus | reverse complement strand
TGGGATGAACAAGTCGGCAACAGATAGAGACAGTCCCTGCCGTTTGACGGGCTTACAGTCTAATCGGGGGAGACGGACAGACAAGAACAATGGCACTAAACAGCGTCAAGGGGAAGAACATCTCGTAAAAACAATGGCAACTAAATAGAATCAAGGCGATGTACAATTCATTAACAAAATAAATAGGGTAACGAAAATACATACAGTTGAGCGGACGAGTACAGTGCTGTGGGGATGGGAAGGGAGAGGTGGAGGAGCAGAGGGAAAAGGGGAAAATAGAAGGAAACTGAGCCATAGAGAAGTGAAGTGACTTGCCCAAGGTCATACAGAAGCTGAGTGGCAAGACCAGTATTTAGAACCCAGGTCCTCTGACTACCAGACCTATGCCCTTTCCACTGATATACTGTGGATGTTCCCTTTCCACAAGGAACTTACACTCTAATGGGGGAGACAAATATAAAAATATTAACATATATACTTGAATGCTAAAGAGGGTCCATAAATGTTTGAGGTGGCTGAAGGGATGATAAGGATCAAAGAGTGGGGAAATTATTTGGGAAAAGTTTGTTGGAAGAGGCGGGATTTCAGGAGGGCTCCGAATGTGGGATTGGTCTGAAATGGGGATGAAAGGAGTTCCAAGCCAGGGGAGCAGCATGAGTGAGCAGGTGGAAGAGTCGAGAGTGAGGTTGATCTAGAGGGTTGTTTCACTTTGTCCTCATCTTTCTGTTTTTTACCACTTCTCATGATTTCTCTTATGTATTTATCCATCAATTACCCAGTGACTGCTTAGAAACCTGTTATTTCCAAGTCCTCCTTTACCTCCAACATTGAAAGGGAAACCATTTACCCCTACTTATTCAAGTATTTAACCAGATTAGAGTTGTCCAGGAAACTAGATAATGTTGATGCCATTATCTCAAGGTAAAATGAGGGTGGGGACATTGGGACCATCATTTCTATATACAATGGGGACATTGGGACCATCATTTCTATATACAATAGATTTAGGAGTCATCTATGCTTATTTGAGTCTTTACCCTCTTTCCCCCCACAGCACTTAGAGTTTCTGGCTTCCCAGTTAGATTGCAAAGTTCTTGAGCACAAGAATCTTCAGTCATTCAATCAATGGTAATGCAGAACACAGCACTAAGCACGTGGGAGAGTACACTAGAATTGGTAGACACCATCCCTGCCCTCAAGGAGCATCCAGTCTAGAGGGGAGACCAAGACTCTGGGGAACTGTATTTAAATTCTCAGTGTCTCACAGTAGGGGTCACAGATTAGAATTGCCTAACATGCAGACCATTGCCAAACAGCATTACCACTCCCCACCATATACATCAATCTGGGTCCGTCACAACCATACTGAAACTGGGGCACCATTTCCAATGCCCCATTTTATCCCCAAACCTTCTGATTCTCACTTCTGGACCTTTGCCAGGAGAAGGTATAACTTTATCCTCTTATTGTTGTATTGCTTTTCAACACACCCTTTCGATCCACCTCCTTGTTATGGAGAGACCTCTCTTCCGCTCCTTCCCCCCAAACCATATGCCCACTTGTAAATTCTGTAATCTGAAATCTTGTCACTAAAAACAACAGCCTTTCTCTCACCCTTGGAAAATCAGTCCTGTCTTTCATCATCACTGGTTCTCCTTTATGAAATCCATTTTCCAAATTACTCTCTTGGTTTCCCCTTGGTCTCCAGTACTCTCTCATTTATTCAATCAATCCAAAGTATTTATTGAGGGCTTACTGTGTGCAGAGACCTGTACTAGTAAATAGGCACAATCCCTGCCCTCAAAGAAGTCATAATCAAGCAGTGGAGACACATGTTAAAATATTTCAATCTATCAATCAATGGTATTTATTGAGTGCTTTCTGTGTGCAGAGCACTGTAATAAGTGTTTGAGGGAGAAGAATATAACAGAGTTGGTAGACACGTTCCCCAAATATCAAGTAATGATAATAATAATGGCATTTGTTAAGCACTTACTATGTGCAAAGCACTGTTCTAAGCACTGGGGTGGATACAAGGTGATTAGGTTGTCCCACGTGGGGCTCACAGTCTTAATCTCCATTTCACAGATGGGGTAACTGAGGTGCAGAGAAGTTAAGTGACTTGCCCAAAGTCACACAGCTGACAAGTAGGGGGGAGAAACAAAGTGGGTAGGGAATGTCACTGTTTATTGTTGTATTGTACTTTCCCAAGCACTTAGTATAGTGCTCTGCACACAGTAAGTGCTCAATAAATATGAATGAATGCATGAAAGAGGGAAATAGGATGGGGAGATGAGAGATTAGTCAGGGAAGGCTTTCCTACTTAGATGATCTTCAATCTATCACTCACTCCGTACCTACATTTCTGGCTTATTCCCTGTGACTTTTCCCAGCCGGAGATCACTCTTTCATTTGTATTCCTGCCCCTCTCTATAATCCCTGATCCCTGAGCTTTCCTCTTACAAGTCTTACCTTAATAGTATCCTGTACTCTATTAAGTTACCCTGTAAAGTGTCCTGTGATATGAAAATAAAGTATTATATTACATTCCCAAAGAATTGCTATTACTGTGACACATCCGAATCGTTCTATCTCTCCCACATGAAATACTGCTTAATATAATGGATTTGTTACTCCTTTTTAGAATATTTTAACAACCGTCAATTTAGCCATTAGGTTTGCACATTAGAATGATATTGTGCTAAAGAAAGCCAATTTAGGCACTCCTTAAATATGACCAGAGCCCAAGCAGCATTAATAAAAGGAGTGACTATGACACCACTGGGCTTAAAGGGTTTTTCAGTCACAGGCAAGTGGTTATTTAGGCTGAGCCGTGGAAAGATTTTTCAGTTTTCAGCTTCTCAGGATGAATCTCAGATTGCAGGATGCCAACTCTCACCTACCTTTCTGTAAGCAAGTTGGCCATTTTCAGAAGGTGCGTGACCTCTTTCAGGCCATTTTCAGGGTAATGCCCCTAGTGGCCTGTATTCCTGGGCTTCCCCCCAATCCCACATCTCTTCTACTCCCTTCTACTCCCTCGCGGATCTAATGCAAGGCACAGAAAAAGGAGGGTTTGGCTGGCAGTCAGTCAATCGTATTTACAGAGTGCTTACTGTGTGCAGAACACTGTACTAAGCACTTGGGAAAGTACAAAATAACAATAAACAGACACATTCCCTGTCCACAATGAGCTTACAGCCTAGTTGGGGAGACAGTAATATAAATGAATACATTACGGATAGGTACTTAGGTTTCTGTGGGGATGAATAAAGGGACCAAGTGAGGGCAATGCAGAAGGGAGTGGGAAAAGAGGAAAAGAGGGCTTAGTCAGGTAAGGCCTCGAAGGAGATGCACCTTCAATAAGGCCTTGAAAGGGGGAAAGTAAATGTCTGTTGGATATGATGCTTTGGACCAAAAGTGTTCTGAATCCCCACAAATTGCCACAAAACAGCAACTTACAGAAGGAAACATGGGTATTTGAGCATGTGTGGTGAGAAAGCATTGAGGAGAAACTTGGGATTCTGGTACAGTGAAATCCTCCTGGTAGAACTTGGGATTCTGGTACAGTGAAATCCTCCTGGTAGTACTGCAGAGAGTTGCTCAGTTAGTAGTAAGAGGAGTAGCAGGGGGAGGAGGAGGAGGAGGAGGAGAAATGCTATTTATAAGTTGCCTGCTGAATGCAACACACTTGGGAAGCATAACAGAAGCCAAAGACACAGCTGCTGCCCACAAGGAGCTTCCACTTGAATGGGGTAGACCAACATAATAATAATAATAATGGTATTTTTTAAGTGCTTACTATGTGGCCACCACTGTACTAAGCGCTAGGATGGATGCAAGGAAATTAGATTGGACACAATCCCTGTCCCACAAGGGGCTCACATTTTCAATCCTCATTTGACAGAGGAGGGAACTGAGGCCCAGAGAAGTGAAGTGACTTGCCCAAGGTCACACAGCAGACAGGTGGTGGAGCAGGGATTAGAACCCATGACCTTCTGACTCCCAGGCCTGTGCTCTGGCCACTATGCCCTGCTGCTTCAAGGAGCTTCCACTCGAATGGGGGAGATCGACACTGAACTATTCATAAGCAGGGGGAAGACGAGGTGAAAATTCGAGCCATGAGGATAATTCCCCCATTGCCAGAATCATGCTGGACAGAACATCTAGCAATTTTAATTACAACACACTTCTTGATTTTTGATAGACTTACCCGCGGCTTTCATTCTCACTGTTGCTCCATTTTCCTTTCTGAATTCACAGTCCATTTTGCAGATGGAGAGCACTGAGCCTGTACGACAAGCAGTTTGGATTAAATTATTAGGGAAATCTGTGATGAAAATTTCAAAATAAGAAATGGACTACTACAACCAACTACACATGTGTCTACCAATTCTGTTATATTGTACTCTCACAAGGGTTTAGTAAAGTGCTCTGCACACAATTAGTGCTCAATCAATACTAAATGCTTGGGAGAATATTTTTGAGTGAGAGTCATGGGTCAAGCCCTCAAGGGATTTACAATGTAGTGGGTGATCTAGGCAGATGTCAGTTGGGTGTAAATCATGAGAATGAGAGGAAGAAAAAGGAGGCAACATGAAACAGCATGAAGGAGGTCAGAATGAAGGTGTTGAATACGTAATTGAATATGCATGTTGACTTAAATTCTGAGGATGGCAGGAGTGCTCAGGATATGGGATTTTAGAAGGGAGAGTTGTGGTCTGTAGGACTGGGACCACTCCCCAGATCAACCTCTTTATTCCTGCTAACTCTTTCCCCTGCCTGGCCAGAGAAGAAAGGATCGTCCTTTAGGAAACAAGCAAATTGAGGCAGTAAGTACATGAAAATTCAGCCTGACTGGGAATAATGTTGAGTTCAGTGGGACCCGAGTTCCAATTTGGTGACATTTACTCATCTCTGACAGGACATCCAAGAGAAGACTTTCAACGGATGGAGGACAGAGGAGGCAGTGGAAAGTTTTCGGTAGACACCATGAAATGTTCCTGATTTTCACTTAAGGAAAAATGGTGAAGTGTGCCGATAAGATAACAGAATCTGACCCTTTTCAATTACTAGTAATTCCTTTTCATCAATGCCCCATTCAGCTGCAGTTTTGCATTGGCAATGCGTGACTAGGAACACATTTAAGAGGACCAGCCTCATGAATGTTCAATTTTCCATCTTCTTTCTGCCCCTCCACCCGAGAAACCTCCTTTATAAGCTGCTCCCTTTTCAGCCTCAGAGTGCTATCCATTCAGAGCCCGATGATTATCTTCCGTCTGACATGAATGCCATTCCTGATATTGGCTAGCTAAGGTCATTCAGCACGCTCCCTCACATGTCAGTGAATGAGCCCTATTTATCCACTGAGGAACTTCATGACAATGGGCCCAAAAGACTAAAGAAAACATGGATGATTAAGGGCCACTGTGTCAGCTACCCCTTTATCATGACATAAAAGAGATAATGTAGTACATCCAGAAATATAACGACTACTCGCCAGAGAGCTGAAAACTTAATCCTCAGCAGTTTTCGTGATTTGAAACAAAAAGACGTTAGTGTTTTGCTTCAGGAGAAGACAACAACTGATCTGTTTCCTCTTTGAACAGGAGGTGTGTTTTATTTTGGGTTTGGTGTTTTTTTTAATGTAGAACAGTTACAATTACAATTGAATATGCAGTGGGTATTAATACACTGCATCTAATCCTTCCCTCATTCCCCCCACCCCCAAAACGGTTCACTTGAGCAAAAAAGTCAATTTACCTTTTTTTAATTCTAGAAATGGAAGTTTCATTTTGTGTCATATTCATAAAAAAATCTCATATATAACCCAGCAGGATATTCACATGTGCTTAGAAACAAATATTAGGTATGGGAATTACCTTTTGTGCCATAAAGACAAAGTTACTCACTGAGAAATAAGATTTTAAAGGATCTTCAGCAGGAAAAAAAAAATCCAAACAATTTCACCTGAGACCTGAATGTCTATATTACTGGATTTCATAGGTCTGCCCTCTCCTTTTGGAACTCTCCCATCATTGCACTTTCTCAGAGTGGCATATGAGAAGATGCTCTATTTGAATGTAGATAACCTGGGTATAAGCTGAACTGACAAATGCTCCTCCCAGAGATGCGGCCAGTTACAAACAGAGTCCCTGGGAGTGCTTGGATTAAAGAGCATTTAGAGCAGAGGAGAAGCTCGCTGGCATTTAAAAGTGATGTGTGAGGGATAGGGGAGGTGCTGCCTTGGTAGAGAACTCTAACATGCCACAAGAATCATAATGATAATAACTGTGTTATTTGTTCAGCACTGGAGTAGAAGCAAGATCACTGGGTTGGACACAGCCCCTGTCCCACAGTAGGTTCAACCTAATCAGGCTGGTTACAGTCTCTTCTCCAAATAGGGCTCATAATCTAAAGGGGAGCAACAACAGGTATTGAAACCCCACTTTACAGATGAGGAAACTGAGGCCCAGAGATCTGACTGAGCTCCTCATCTTCCCTCCCAAACCCGGTCCTCTCCCAGACTTCCCTATCACCGTGGATGGCACGACCATCCTTCCGTCTCTCGGGCCCGCGATCTCAGTGTCATCCTTGACTCGTCTCTCTCGTTCACCCCACACATCCTATCCATTACCGAGACCTGCCGGTTTCACCTTTAAAATATCGCCAAGATCCGCCCTTTCCTCTCCACCCAAACGGCTAGCTTACTGCTACGGGCTCTCGTTATATCCCGGCTAGACTACTGTGTCAGCCTTCTCTCTGACCTCCCTTCCTCCTCTCTCGCCCCGCTCCAGTCTATTCTTCACTCCGCTGCCCGGCTCATCTCCCTGCAGAAACGATCTGGGCATGTCACTCCCCTTCTTAAACAACTCCAGTGGTTGCCTATCAACCTCCGCTCCAAACAAAAACTCCTCACTCTAGGCTTCAAGGCTCTACATCACCTTGCCCCTTCCTACCTCTCCTCCCTTCTCTCTTTCTACCGCCCACCCCACACGCTCCGCTCCTCTGCCGCCCACCTCCTCACCGTCCCTCGGTCTCGCCCATCCCGCCGTCGACCCCTGGGCCACGTCCTCCCGCGGTCCTGGAACGCCCTCCCTCCTCACCTCCGCCAAACTGATTCTCTTCCCCTCTTCAAAACCCTACTTAAAACTCACCTCCTCCAAGATGCCTTCCCAGACTGAGCTCCTCTTCTCCCTCTACTCCCTCTACCACCCCCCCCTTCACCTCTCCACAGCTTAACCCTCTTTTTCCCCTTTTCCCTCTGCTCCTTCCCCTCTCCCTTCCCATCCCCTCAGCACTGTACTCGTCCGCTCAACTGTATATATTTTCGTTACCCTATTTATTTTGTTAATGAATTGTACATCGCCTTGATTCTATTTAGTTGCCATTGTTTTTACGAGATGTTCTTCCCCTTGACGCTGTTTAGTGCCATTGTTCTTGTCTGTCCGTCTCCCCCGATTAGACTGTAAGCCCGTCAAACGGCAGGGACCGTCTCTATCTGTTGCCGACTTGTTCATTCCAAGCACTTAGTACAGTGCTCTGCACATAGTAAGCGCTCAATAAATACTATTGAATGAATGAAGTGACTCATCCAGGGTCACACAGCAGGCGAGTGACATCCCCATTTCATTTCATTGACCGAGGGTTTAGCCAGTGTGTGGATGTCTGGTGAAATAGTCTTGGGTGAGACTGGGGCCCGCTCAGTAGCAAATCATTCCCCTGCACACAGGCCTCCCCAGCCTAGGAGTCTATTTTCTATTCCAGACAGTCACTGGAATCAAGCTTTGGGTGCATGTAGGGAGAAGATGGAGTTTAGATGATGATGCACAGTGTGACAGTGAGTGCCTGGCACATAGTTAAGCGCTTAAAAAAGGCCATTATCATATGGATGAGTGGTTTGGAAAGATCCTCGAAAACTTATATTAAGAAAAGTTGTGTCCCCACCCCCCACCCCCTCCATGATGTAGCATGTAGATTTTTAAGCATTTAATTGTTTAAGATCAAATTCCTTCATTCACTGTCATAAATCACCTTGCTTAAAATCAATATTAGACAAACACAAGTTGAACAGGGATGGGGAACTATTGTTTTCCATCTGTACCCTAAAAAACGACACCTGGGATGGAGATCGCCGAAGCCAATCTTTGACACTCAGTGAATATTTCACAATGGTAAAGAACCACATGATGAACAACTTGACTTATGCAGGTCATCGATGGTAATGGGTTTCAGATAAAACTTCACAGTAATGACCATTCCAAGGCTTAAATGGCACAAATACAGGAAAATGCAAATGTTAACAGCAATGAAGTTAATATGTAATTTGGGGCAATTACAAAATAATGTCATCAACTGGGCTCTCCCACCCTACAATTACACAGGAAGGCAACGCCTCCATGCCTCTGTTGAGGGGAAATCCCCTGGCCAGTCAAAGGGTATGATGCTACTGGGAGTTCTCAGGCCTAAATTCTAGCCGAAAAAGGCCTTGGAGTCACTTTAGGAACACTGGGACCCTTGGTAGCTTCTGCTGGGTCCTAAGGACCTCTGGTCCCTCCCTTCCCAAGACTGGCATTCATTCATTCAATAGTATTTACTGAGCACTTACTATGTGCAGAGCACTGTACTAAGTGCTTGGAATGTACAATTCGGCAACAGATAGAGACAATCCCTGCCCAATGACGGGCTCACAGTTTAATTGGGAGGTTGGGTATCTCTGCCTAGCAACCCTACTGCTGCAACCACCCCCCCAGCATGGCTTATTGGAAAAAGCATGGACTTGGGAGTTGGAGGCTGTGGATTCTAATCCCAGCTCTGCCACTTGTCTCTTGTGTGACCTTGGGCAAGCCACTTAGTTTCTCTATGACTCAGTTACCTGATCTGTAAAATGGGGATTAAGACTGGGAGCACATGTAGCACAACCTGATTACCTTGTATCTACCCCAGCGCTTAAAACAATGCTTGTTGGTATTTGTTAATGTTGGTATTTGTTAAGCGCTTACTATGTGCCGAGCACTGTTCTAAGCGCTGGGGTAGACACAGGGGAATCAGGTTGTCCCACGTGGGGCTCACAGTCTTAATCCCCATTTTACAGATGAGGTAACTGAGGCACCGAGAAGTTAAGTGACTTGCCCAAAGTCACACAGCTGACAAGTGGTAGAGCCGGGGTTCGAACCCATGACCTCTGACTCCAAAGCCCGTGCTCTTTCCAGTGAGCCACGATGCTTGGTACACAGTGAGCGCTTAATGAATGGTATCATTATTATTATTATCATTATTATTATTAAATCAAGCCTAGCCATCACCCTGAAGGTGAGGGGGTGTCACTGGGGACTAGCCTACCACCTCCCACTCCCTAGGGCTGGTTGCAGGAAGCTAGAGGACAAATCAATCATTGGTATTTATTGAGTGCTTACTATGCGCAGAACATGTAACTGGGTTGGTAGACATGTTGCCTGCCCATATACAGAGTTCCCTCCTGTGGCTCTCCAGGTCCTGGAGCTTCTCCTCCAATCCTACCAAAGGCAGACAACAAGTATCAAGGCTCAAAGCCTTCCCTGTGTCCTGCTCTCCCAGGGACACACCTCAAAACCTCACAATCAATCAATAATAGTTATCAAGTGATTATTGTATGCAGAGCACTGTACTAAGTGAGCACTTGGGAGGAAGTGAGTGGTGGGAGAAGAAAGTGGGCTGGGGATGAGCTGGTGGGAGGGAAGCAGCAGGTCTGAAGACTGGCCAGAATTCTCCCTGTTGCCATGACCTTCAGGATAGGATAGCTAATCATAATAATTATCATTATTACTATGGTACTTGTCATTGTAGATACAAATTAATCAGGTTGGACACAGTCCCTGTTCCACATGGGGCTCACACTCTTATCCCCATTTTACAACCAAGGTAACTGAGGCCCAGAGAAGTGAAGTGACTTACCCAACAGCAGACATGTGGAGGATCTAGGATTAGAACCCAGGTCCTTCTGACTCCCAGGCCCGTGCTCTATCTACTAAGCCACACTGCTTCTCACAAAGTTCTACCAAAGCCCATGCTGAGGAGTGGAGAAACGAGCAGGAGGAGAAACAGGAGTAGGAGGAAGTGGAAAAGCAGTAGTAGAACAAGAAGGTATAGTAGATACTTCTACTTCAAAGAGAAAAATCCATGAGAGAAAGAGAGAGAGAGAGACAGAGAGAGGTAGAAAGACATAGAGGAAGATAGAGAGAAAGGAAAGGAGCAGGTGAAGAGAGAACAAATTTGAGTTGCAAACTTTAGTGCTGCTAACTTGCCAGACTGTGCTGATGAAATGGGCTTCTTCTGTCCATGTCCTAGATGAGCTGAGCATTTGAGTTTCTCTTCTAGAAGCAGCGTGGCTCAGTGGAAAGAGCATGGGCTTTGGAGTCAGGGCTCATGAGTTCGAATCCCAGCTCTGCCACTAGTCGGCTGTGTGACTGTGGGCAAGTCACTTAACTTCTCTGTGCCTCAGTTCCCTCATCTGTAAAATGGGGATGAAGACTGTGAGCCCCACGTGGGACAACCTGATTCCCCTATGTCTACCCCAGCGCTTAGAACAGTGTTCAGCACATAGTAAGCGCTTAACAAATACCAACATTATTATTATTCTTTTGGAATGGTCAGTCACAGGTTTGGTAGCAAATATTTGGGAAATGAGGAGTTTCCTATTCTTTGATGCCTTTGAGGTCAAGGAGGTTGTCTGGATGCTGACAAAGACAATCCAGGGGTGTCTTTGAGTGGCCTTGGCAGTCCTCTAGAATGCCCACTAGCTTGGCCAAGTGAAGACTGGACCAGGATTCATCCAAGATCCAGAGATGGTATGTATTTCTTGAATGCTTCCTACGCACCAGGCACTGGGGTAGACAAAAGATGATCCAAAGAACTGACACAATCACAACCCCACAGTCTAAGAGGAAGAAAGAGAAGGGATCTTATTTGCATTTAACAGGTGTGGAAACTGAGGCCCAGAGGAGTTCAGTGATTTGCCCAGGGTCCCACAGCAGGCCAGAGGTAGAGCTTTAACTGGAACCAGGGTGTCGCACTTCCCAGTCCGGTACTCTTTCCCAAGGCCATGCTGCGTGCCTATCAGATGGAATGATCAACCAGTCATCAATAGTAATGGTGGTAGTAATAGTAGTAAGTAGAAGAAGAAGAAGTATTTATTGAGCATTCACTTTGGGCAGTGCCCTCTAGTCAGTGCTTGGGAAGTACACAATGAAGTGACACATCCCTTGCCCACAAGGAGTTTCCACCCTAACAGGGAAGACAGACATAAAAATATTTACAGTTACAATGGTAATAATAAATAAATAGAGCTATAAATGAGTGTCAAAGTAGGATGTAGGTAAGTTCCCAAGTTCTAGTTCACAAGTCTTAATTCATTATGGCACTGCAAATAAAAAAAATCAACTTACCCTCTTGAAAGGAACTTACAGTCTAGTAGAGGAGAAAATCATAAATTTGGGCTTCGGTAGAAGTGCTCTGACAGTAAGCACTCAATAAATACGACTGAATGAATGAATGTTATTTATTGAGCACTTACTGTGTGTGGACTACTATATTAAGCACACACTATCTCCCTCTTGAGACCTGTAGTTAAGGAAGAATGCAGGAGCATTCCACCAGTAGGGCTGATAAGTCCTTCTTTTTTATGGTATTTGTTAAGCACTTACTATGTTGGCAAGGAATGTGTTCAAAAGTGTCTCTCAAGCACTTAGTACAGTGCTCTGCACCCAGTAAGTGCTCAATAAATATGATCAAATGAATGAATGTGTCAAGCACTGTTCTAAGTGCTGGGGTAGATAATAATAATAATAATGTTGGTATTTGTTAAGCGCTTACTATGTGCCGAGCACTGTTCTAAGCGCTGGGGTAGACATAGGGGAATCAGGTTGTCCCACGTGGGGCTCACAATCTTAATCCCCATTTTACAGATGAAGTAACTGAGGCACCGAGAAGTTAAGTGACTTGCCCAAAGTCACACAGCTGACAAGTGGCCAAGCGGGGATTCGAACCCATGACCTCTGACTCCAAAGCCCGTGCTCTTTCCACTGAGCCACGCTGCTTCTCTAATAAAAATTAATTCAGGTTGGACATGTTCCCTGTCCCACATGGGACTCATAGTCTAAGTAGGAGGGAGAACAGGTATTGAATCCATATTTTGCAGGAAACTGAGGCATGGGGAAGTAAAAATGACTTGCCCAAGGTTACATAGCAAATTTGTAAGAGAAGCAGCATAGTGTAATGGAGAGAGCCTGGGTCTGGGGGTCATTCATTCATTCAATAGCATTTATTGAGTGCTAACTATGTACAGAGCACTGTACTAAGTGGCTTGGAATGTTCAATTTGGGAACGGAATCAGGTCAAAAGTCATGGGTTCTAATCCTGGCTCCGCCACTTGTCTGCTGTGTGACCTTGGGCAAGTCACTTCACTTCTCTGGGCCTCTGTTCCCTCATCTGTAAAATGGGGATTGAGACTGTGAGCCCCACATGGGACAGGGACTGTGTCCAACTAAGTTTGCTGGTATCCAGCCCAGCGCTTAGTATAGTGCCTGGCACATGGTAAGCACTTAACAAATAGAAGGAGTGTGGCTTAGTGGAAAGAGCAAGGGCTTGGGAGTCAGAGGTCATTGGTGCTACTCCTGGCTCCACCAATTGTCAGCTGTGTGACCTTGGACAAGTCACTTCACTGCTCTGTGCCTCAGTTCCCTCATCTGTAGAATGGGGATTAAGACCATGAGCCCCACGTGGGACAACCTGATAACCTTGTATCTATCCCGGCGCTTAGAACAGTGCTTGGGACATAGTAAGAACTTAACAAATACTATATCATTATTTATTTACCACCATTATTATTATTATTATAAATGGTCGAGTAGGATCAGATCTCAGGTTCTCTGACTCTCAGCATTGGCCTCTTTCCACTAGGCCACACTGCTACTCTATCATCCTCTTTACCATTCCACTTTCTTGTTTATTTTAATCCAAGAATCATTACTTCAAGCAATTATCAGCAGCAGGAAAAGGCTAACCTTGAACACTCCAGATGTGAGATTGACTTCTCACACTTTGATAGATTCCAATTTGTGCACCTAAACACAAATCTTTCTATGCGTTCTTACAGCAGACAAGGCATCCTCATCAGGGGACAAATGAAAACACCATGGTTAAAAAGCTCCAGGTTCAGAAAAAGAGTTCCTAAAGAGATACTTGGGAGAGGAGCCAGAAAAATACATATTCATATTTCCATACAGCAATCAGGATGTTGATGTTAATATTAGAGCAATAACTTTAATTGTATTTCAGCAAACACATGGCAATTAGGAGACAAATTATCTTACAGAACCTTATCTTGCACTGTTTTGCCCTGAAGGTGAGCCAGGAGCTCAACCAACTTCTTGAATTTTAATATACAAATGCACACCTCTAAAATTAGTATCAATTGAAATAAGCTTAAGTAGTTTGAAATTATTCTACCAAATAAATGACTGCCATGTACCTTTGGAGGAAGATTTTTTTCATCGTAACAAAAGCCACTGGGAATGCCGGGAGGTTTGCCGGCATGAGAAGTGTAGGAGAGGAGAGCTGATTTAATGAGACCTGATTAAAGACACAGTAGGCTTATGTAGGCTGCTCCTCGCGGCTTGAGAATTCGAAGGGGCATCTTCTTTCTGAAGGACACAGACCTTGGTAAAACCATTTAGGATTTCTATATTTGATGGACCATTTTAAAAGGAAAGAGTGCTATTTCTCCCTCCCTCTTAGGATCCATGATCCACCGGAGTCCCTATTCCACAGAAGAGTGCATCAATTGACCTGAAGGAAAGAGCCCAGCCAGAATTATTTTGCTTGGAATCTCTCATTCCAACCTCACCACCAAAGGAAAAGAGTGAAGCAATTATCCTAAGAGAGACAGACCCTGTAGACAACCAATCGGAAAAACAGCGTCACTTCTCTGGGCCTCATTTACCTCACCTGTTAAATGGGGAATAAATGCATGTTCTCCCTCCCCTGTAGACTGATCCCTATGAGGGGCAGGGACTGTATCTGACCTGATTAGATTGTATCCAGCCCAGTTTTTAGCACAGTGCTTGGCACAAAGTAAGCACTTATCGGTTACCAATCATTATCATCATTATTACTATTAGTAGGTGAGGGAATATTATTCCCACAGAATAGCATTTTTAAATGGGATTTATGTGCTTAATATGTGCCAGTTACTGTACTAAACTCTGGGGGTAGATACAAGATAATCAGATTGGACACAGTTCCTGTTCTGTTTAGGGCCCACAATCTTAATCCCCATAGTACAGATGAGGTAACTGAGGCAGAGAAGTTAAGTGGCTTGCTCAAGGTCACACAGCATGTACATGGCGGAGCCGGGATTAGGACCTCTAACTTCCAGGCCTGTGCTCTTTCCACTTGGCAACACTCCTTCTCATTCCTCTAGTTCATATCTACCTGTAATTTTGAAAAAAAAAATTAAAATAACATTGGTATTTCTTTACCATAGTTCAATTATTTTTGCTAAGCTTCTTCATCCTATTTATTTTGAAGCCATTCCCTGGGCGAGAGTAGGTTTTTCCAATCTAGAGATAAAGAGAGCCTCTGCTCTTGATTTGCCTTCCAAACCTCCTCATGGCAGTTACTGCTCAAACTCTGCAAAACTGTGAGTTTTAATTTTCCCTTTAAATGGAGGATCAACCGGTCTTAAATTCAACTCCTGAATTTCTAAGCGGGGCTTTGTGGGAGTGAGGGGAGGAGGGTCTTTTTTGCTATTGTTTCCGGCTTTGTTTCCAAGGGGGTTTAGAGGGAACTGGAGCCAAAGTATAAGAAGCAGGATTTGTTGAAACACCTGGCTGGAAAATGCAGCAGAGAAAGTAACTTCTCCAGGAGTTCTCGTATATTGAGGTAGAAGAGCTATGGGATTAAATACATGAAGGGCAGCCACTTCCTGTCCTGCTGGCTGTGATTGCAACCATGTGGAGCATTCCAGCCATGCCAGAAATTACTCAAGCATATGATGAGGAGAGGTGCGATGAGTTGTAACCTCTTGCTTTTAGTGATATTTTCCTTAACTGGTGGAATGCCTTTAACTCTTGATTCTATTTATTCCCCTTAATTCTATTTAAATTTCCCCTTGATTCCATTTATTGCTATTGTTCTTGTCTATCCGTCTCCCCCGATTAGACTGTAAACCCGTCAGAGGGCAGGGACTGTCTCTATCTGTAACTGATTTGTACATTCCAAGTGCTTAGTACAGTGCTCTGCACATAGTAAGCGCTCAATAAATACTATTGAATGAATGAAGGATTCTTCTGCCCTAAAAAAGTGTAACTGTAGCAGGTCAGGTGATAGAGAGTACAGACGGCCTTTTCCAAGATGGCAGGATCGACGGGTGGGTGGGTGTGGCTTTGAGATGCAGAGCAGGCCAGTCCTCGGAAGCTGAAGAGTCAGGAACCAAAAACATAATGTGGCTGATAGCCCCGGATCACAAGGAATTCCTTTCTCCATATTAACGAGCTGATTTTTCGGGTTGGGAGCAGGAGGTGGGGGCTCATGTGGGTGGACTTGCTGCTGCTGCTGCCAGGATTGGAAGCCCCCATGAACAGCTGTTCCCTTGGTTGTTGCTTGAAAAAACCAGGAATGGGAATCAGGAAACCTGGGTTCAAATCCCTGCTCCATCACTTGATGGTAGTATTTAATCCTGGTATTTAATTTTGCTTACTGGGCCAATCAATCGGTCAATCAATCAGTGGTATTTATCAAGTGCTTACTGAGTGCAGAGCACTGCACTAAGCGCTTGGGAGAGAATAATACTACAGAGTCCGTAAAAAAGTTCCCTGCCCACAAGAAACTGACAGTTTTGAGATGAGTTTACTAAGTGCTGGGGTACATACCAAATAATCAGGTTGAACACAGTCCCTGTCCCACACAGGTTTCACAGTGGGTGGATGAACAGGCATTGAATCCCCAACAGTGCTTTGCACATAGTAAGTGCTTAACAAATGCCATCATTATTAGATGAGAAAACTGAGGCCCAGAGAAGTGAAGTGACTTCCCCAAGGTCACCTAGCAGACAAGTGGTGGAGCCAGGATTCAAACCCAGGTCCTCTGACTCCCAGGCTCGTGCTCTTTCTACTAGGTCACCACACTGCTGAGGGACCTAGGGCAAATTACTTAACTGACTATGCCACATATCCCTTGACTGCCAGGCCCCAGGAGGGCAGAGGGTGAGAGGATGGAAAGGCCAGGCTATTTTCTCTCTCTGCCAGACGGCTCCTTAAGGCTGGTCAGGAGGTTAGAATAGCAAACTGCAGTTCTAGCCTCCATTCCTCCAAAACCTCCTGTGGTGTCCCATTCCCCTCCAAATCATGCAGATGCTCCTAACTGGCATCATGCTCTCCCAAACATTTAGAGTTGGTGCTCTGCACACAGTAATAGTAATTACAATAATAATGATGGTATTTAAGTGCCTACTATGTTCCAAGTACCGTTCTAAGCGCTGAGGTAGATACAAGGCAATCAGGTTGCCCCACATGGGGCTCATAATCTTAATCTCCATTTTACAGATGAGGTAACTGAGGCACAGAAAAGTTAAATGACTTGCCCAAAGTCTCACAGCTTACAAGTGGCAGAGTTGGAATTGGAACCGACAGCCTCTGACTCTCAATCTGTTGCCGAATTATACATTCCAAGTGCTTAGTACCGTGCTGTGCACATAGTAAGCACTCAATAAATATGATTGAGTGAATCAATGGGAAAAGAACTCATGTGCTTCTGATTCCCAGGCCTGTGCTCTATCCATATGACCACGCTGTTTCTACAGGTACTGAATACTTGGAAGAGTACAGTAGAGTTAATACAGTTTCCTGTGGGCAGAGTACTTTGCCAAGCATTTGAAAAAGGACAGTAGAGTTGGACAAGATCCCTGCCCTCAAGGCACTTCCAGTCTTAGTGAGAAGCTTACAGAATCATTACATTTCCACCGATTTAGCGAAGTTATTTTCACTACCTTCTACTGACTTTCTCTAACTCAAACTGGGAGGATTGCTAATTGAATTTGGGTTTTTACTCACATGGTAGGAAAATCAGCTGTCTCTGGAATTCGGGACTCACAGTAGAGACAATAGCACATAACACCACTGAGTGTAATGTGCTGTATTAAGCTCTTGGGAAGTAAAAACAAAAAAGTGACCCATTCCCTGCCCACAAAGAGGATCCACTCCAACGGAGGAACTTCCGGTCTTACGGAGGACTATTTTTTTAACCTTCATTTCTTTCCTCCAACTGAAATGTTAACCTCCTTCTTACTCTTCCAAGTACAGTATGTTGTGCTGAGGAATCCATCTAGTCCTATTTGGTCATGTTCAGATGTGATTGTTACACTGTACTCTCCCAAGTACTTAGTACAGTGTTCTTCACACAGTAAGCGCTCAATAAATATGATTAAATGAATGATTGGTTCAAAAAGCTGCGGAGGTTTCACTCTGAAGGGTGAGTCCATGTCCTTCATCGTCCTTAAGAGAAGCAGCATGGCCTAGTGGAAAGAGCCCAGGTCTTGGGGTCACATGGCCTGAGTTCTAATCCCGGCTCCACTATTTGCCCGCTATGTGACCTTGGACAGATTACTTCGCTTCTTCGGGCTTCACTTATCTCATCTGTAAAATGGGGATTCAATACCAGATCTCCCTTACCTTTAAACTGTGAGTCCTACATGGGACAGGGACTGTGTCCAACCTGATTAACTGGTATCTACCCCAACTCTTTGAACAGTACTTGACACAGAGTAAGCATTTAACTAACACCATAATGTATATCATTCTCATAGACGATGAGGTATTTTGACTCCCAGAACCACCCTAAGAGGAGTCTGGATCACATTTGTTTTCATTTGCATTTTGAACGTCTCCAAAACGATACAGTGTAGTTCAATTGAGAAAATCGTTAGAAACCTTTCCTGTTCCTTTGCACTTTCTCATAGCAAATCGATGCAATCTGCATTTTAATACATGGACAGACCATGCTAAAGGAAGTGGCTGACACCAGCTCTCGATAAATACAGGTACCAGACGGGATATAACAATTTATTGGTGAAGCTACAATAAAGTGAAGTAAATTTTGGAAATTAAAAGGCAATTCAGAGGTTCGGTGAGAAAAGGGCTATTAATTGTCAACCTCTCCCTGCATAAGTCTGCCCCCATAAATTACTTGGACACTGTGGCCTTCATTACCCAGGAATCCTAGCCAAGAGATCCTTGTCCATTGAAAATACCTGAACTCTTGAGGACAGAGTGTCTATCTGGGGCCTTAAATATTTAAAGGAATTGCATATGCAATAGTAGCAGTAGAACGAGTGGTAGTTAGTAGTAGTAGTAGAACAGTAGTAGTACTAGCTGGAGCAGGAGTTGAGTTGTGGGCAGGGAATTTGTTATATTATACTCTCCCAAATGTTTAGTACAGTGCTCTGCACACAGTAAACACAGTTGAATAGTAGTAGTGGCATTAGTAATACTAATATAATAGTAGTTGCACAAGTAATGGCATTTATTGATAGTCCATTGGATGCATGGCACTGTACTACACACTTGGGACATAAAATAGAAACACAAGCCATGAGGCTTGCCCACAAGGAGCTTCCATTCTAATGGATTCAGATGTCTCTCCCATCCACTCCTTCCCTGACTTTTTTTTCTTGGTATTTGTTAAGCGCTTGCTATGTGCCAGGCACTATAATAAGCACTGGGATAGATACAAGCTAATCAAGTTGGACACAGACCACGTCTCATATGGGGCTCACAGTCTTAATCTCCATCGTACAGATGAGGTAACTGAATCACAGAGAAGTTAAAGTAATAATCATGGTATTTGTTAAGCTCTTACTTGCTTAAGGTCACACAGCAGACGAGTGGCAGAGAACAGATTAGAATCCAGGTCCAATAACTTGGCCCCATTGCCTCATGGAAGAGCATCAATCAACCAATCTATGGAATGTATTGAGCACTTACTGAGTGCAGAGCATTGTACTAAGCACTTGAGAAAGTACAACACAAGAGACATTTTTGGCACTTACTGTGTGCCAAGCACTGTACTCAGCGCTGGGTTAAAATATCAGATCATCAGGTAGGACACAGTCCTTATCCCATATGGAGTTCAGAGTCTGTGGAGAATGAGAATAATCAAATCTCCATTTGACAGACAAGAAACTGAGGCCCAGAAAAGTTAGGTGACTTGCCCAAGGTCACTCAGCAGACAAATGGAAGAACTGAGATTAGAACAGAGGTCCTCTGACACTCAGGCCCGGGCTTTTTCTACAAGGCCACGTGACTTCTCCCAATTTTCTATTTGTACCTCCTACTCCCCAAAGACACTTTCTGCCCTGGAAACTACATGGAGACTGAAGTCACAACAAGAATGTGATGCCATTTCTAGGCAGAGAAACCTTGGCATCACTGACCAGTCTCTCCCATCCGGTGCTGAATGAAAGTCTCTTGAATAACTCTTGGTTTGAGTTATGTCCTTTTTCCCCATTTTAATTAAATGATCTTCTAGGAATTTACAGGAATGGATAAAAGAGGAAAAAAAGAAGATAAATGTGCATATGAATGCAGTGGTTTTTAATTACACATCTCCCTTCATTTTGCAATATCAATGTAAGAATTTCTTTAGTGAAATTGAATTATTCCTTTTAAAATTGAGTTAATGAATGATTCAATTTGTAATAGATTGATTTTCTCCATCCAATTTTCCCTGTAATAGTAAAGTTTGAAGTTCTTAATAAGAGACATATAACAAGTAACAAAACAATCTGAACTTCTTTGAAATGATAGTTTATATGTGAACAAAGGAAATAATAGATGAAATAAAGGTAGATATAGCCAGGGTATTCAAAATCTCACTACCCTATTTTGGAACAGATTATTAAAATGATTTTATTATGGAACTACTCAATTTTAGAGTTGGAGAAAATTGGTTTGTGAAATAGATATTAAAAAGTTTTGTGTAATGGGAGAATTGAGTGGTGGAGGAGAATGGGTTCTGGGAGATATTCCTTTTACACGCTGTTGTTGTTGCAGATTCAATCAACTTAGCTGTGTTTCCAAACTTTCCTCTGCTTACATTCACCCTGGGTCACTCAGGCCCCGTGAAACCAGCCTCTATGTCCAGCATTTTCATTTTCCGTACCAGCCTCCCTCCTCCTGCCGTTCCCACTAATGAGTTCCTTGGCTCAGAAGAGATCTGTGTTCGAAGGGACCTTGGAGTAGACTGCACGACTGTCAGCTCGTTGTGAGCAGGGAAGTGACTATATTAGGGGACAGAGGCTGGCATGAGGAAACAATCGCTTACTGGGTTGGGGAAGAGGATTAGGAACAAGAATGATTAATCATGGAAGGACACAGATTGCAAAGAGAGGACCAATAGACACCCCGTGCAGTGGAAACACCAGCAACCTATGGACCTGAGGGAGGGTGTATGTAAGTGGGTAATCTGTGATGATCTATCTTATTCTTCAGGTGACGCTGTCCACGACACTGTCCAGCCATTGGTTTGCGACCCTTGCGGTGACCTTCCTTGATACATGATGGCAATGAAGCAACACTTTTCTGAGTCTGAGTACCTCCTCATTGCAGCTATGCAATACTGACCACCCAGAGATCGTATCTTCCAGAACTAACAGTAGACCCGATCCCTGCCTTCAAGGAATTTACAGTCTACTCTGTGCAGACCACTTTACTAAGCTCTTGAGAGACAACAATAGAGTAGGTAGACAGATATATTGAGTGTTTGGAAGAGCACACTAAAGTTAGTCGTTATGCGTACTGAGTACTTGGGAGAGTACAATAGTTAGAAGACATGATCCCTGCCCTCAAGGCTTCCCCTTGACTCTATTTATTGCCATTGTTCTTGTCTGTCTCCCCCGATTAGACTGTAAGCCCGTCAAACGGCAGGGACTGTCTCTATCTGTTGCCGACTTGTTCATTCCAAGCGTTTAGTACAGTGCTCTGCACATAGTAAGCGCTCAATAAATACTATTGAATGAATGAATGAATGACTTTACAGTCTACTGTGTGCAGAGCACTGTACTAAGTAAGCTTTGTCTTATCTTGTGCCATCAAGTCGTCTCTAGCCCATAGCAACAACATGGACATATCTCTCCCAGAACGCCCCACCTCCATCTGCAATCGTTCTGGTAGTGGATCCATAGAGTTTTCTTCGTAAAAATCCGGAAGCGGTTTACCATCACTGCCTTCCACGCAGCCAACTCGAGTCTCGACTCTCTTCCCTGCCGCTGCTGCCCAGCACGGGTGAGTTTTGACATGTAGCAGATTGCCTTCCGCTTGCTAGCCACTGCCCTAGCTAGGAATGGAATGGGTATGCTTCTGCTTGACTCTCCCTCACATAGTCAAGACTGGTAGAGGACTGAAAACTCTCCATGTATGACCCTGAGAGGTGGTACTAAGCTTTAGGGAGAATATAATAGAGTTAGTAGACACAGTCCCTGCCCTCAAGGAGCTTCCACCCTACAGGTGACCTAATGGTACCCCTTGCTGAAGGTGCCCACAACATTGGCCTTTTGAGAGCCCCTAAGGACACCAGAGTAGAAGACTTCAACGGCCAGATCTCAGCCTCCATTTCTAAGAACAAAATTGATGGACAATTTCAATAGACTATGAGCCTGTCAGTGGACAAGGATTGCCTCTATCTGTTGCCAAATTGCACATTCCAAGCGCTTAGTACAGTGCTCTTCACATAGTAAGCGCTCAATAAATACTATTGAATGAATGAACAACAAACCAGAATGATGATCAGAAGGAGGCCCCCTGGTAGACTGTAAGCTCCTTGAAAGTGGGGATCATGTCGATTGTAACTCCGTTGTTCTCTCCCAAGCACTTAGTATTCATTTATCCATCCAATCTCATTTATTGAGTGCTTACTGTGTGCAGAACACTGTACTAAGTGCTTGGAAAGTACAATTTGGCAGTAAAGAGAGACAATCCCTACCCACACGGGGCTTACAGTCTAGTACAGTGCTCTGCACTGAGTAGGCACCCAGTAAATACCATCGATTGAAGGCAGTAAGAAAAATAGCCACAGGCTTGGCCAATTTGGGTATTCAGCTAATCTTGCCTGCTGCAGGGAGCATATCAGTTACATAATTTCAAAACATCCACCTTTAAGACTCAAGATGATAATGTTTGCAAACCAGACAACCACCCTGCTTTCCACTGCTGGTTTATTGACACCATCTTTGCATTTCCTACAGCTTGTAATTGAATCCCCCCACTGTTTAATTGGAAAGAGAATGACTTCACAACCACATTTGAAACATCTTTAGAAAGCTAGTAGGAACATCAACATTCCCTTTGAAAAATAAAAATTATATCATTAACTGTGTTAACTGAAGACTGGTGTTCTAGTGGATTTCAGAAAGCCAAAGTACACCCATACTGCATGTAGACAAAACAGTGAAGATAAATGCACTCCATGCGACGTAACACACACATTAAATTTCTCCCTACAGATGTGGTAAACAGTTCCTTTATCTTGATTGGAATGAAGAAATGTACCTTTTTCAGTTCACTTAGGGACTTTGACTCAATGAATTGAAAGGACATGCTTGAGACACAAACTCTCTAAAAGACACCTAAGCAGAGTGTTTGACATGTATTCAGAGAAGCCCATTTTCCTTTAAGGGCTACAAAGGAGCACATTACATTATGAGATTTTTCAGCTCTACAAAGATACAAAAAAATGTACTTATGCTCTTAGGACCTAGAGATAATTCAGTCAGAAAAGAGCATGAACCAGGAGTCAGAGGACATGGACTCTAGTACCAGTTCTGTTAGTGACCTGCTGTGATTTTGGGCAACTCCCTTAACTCATCTGGGCCTTGGTTTCATCATCTTTAAAATGGGGATAAAATAATGCCTGCCTCTTCCTAATCCCCAGGGACGCTGTGAAGATAAAATAAGTAACATGAAAGCGCTTTGGAAAAATAAAAGCGGGTGGTATAATTATTAATCACATTAGTATTATTAACATATTCTCATTTCTTTGCTTTCTTGCTTCCAAAGGCCATGCCTATGGAAGCTTATTGATCTAATGGTGATGATATCTAACCTATCATTAGAAAGGGGCCCAGAAATAGAGCAGTAGTTGTAATAGTACTTATTGAGCACCCACTGGGTGAAATGCACTGTATTAAGTGCTTGAGAAAGTATACTAGAAGAACAAGACATATTCTCTGCCCACCCCATTTCCCCTCCCTTCTGTGTCACCTATGCATTTAATTTCACATGGCCTAAACACTTTGATAGTCACCCCAACCCCACTTCTTAGAGCACTTGTACACCTATCGTTCTTGTCTGTCCATCTCCCCCGATTAGATTGTAAGCCCGTCAAAGGGCAGGAACTGTCTCTATCTGTTACCGATTTGTACATTCCAAGTGCTTAGTATAGTGCCCTGCACATAGTAAGCGCTCAATAAATACTATTGAATGAATATCCTTTTACTTCATTCATTCAGTCGTACTTATTGAGCACTTACCGTGTGCACAGCACCGTACTAAGTGATTGGGAAAGTACAGTATAGCAATAAACTGTCACATTCCCTGCCCACAACAGGCTTACTGTCTAGAGTGGGGGAGAAGGACATCAATACAAATATATAAAATTACAGATATGTACACAAGTGCTTTGGGACTGGGAGCGGGGTTTACAGGGAGCAAATCAGGGTGACAAAGAAGGGAGTGGGAGATGAGGAGAAGCAGGACTTAGTCTGGGAAGACCTCTTGGATGAGATATGCCTTCCATAAGCCTTTAAAAGAGGGAGAGTCATTCATTCATTCAATCATATTTACTGAGCACTTACTGTATGCAGAGCACTGTACTGAGCGCTTGGAAAGCAAAGTGCTGCAATAAAGAGAGACAATCCCTGCCCACACTGGGGTTACAGTTTAGAAGGGGGGAGACAGACATCAAAACAAACAGGCATCAATATAAATAAATAGAATTATAGATATATGCAGATCAAAACACATAAACAGACATGAATATAAATAGAATTATAGACATATACATATATACATAAATTCTGTGGGGTAGGGGGAAGAGCAAAGGGAGAGAGTCAAGGTGATGCAGAGGGGTGAGCTGAGGAAAAAGGGTGCTTAGTCTGGGAAGGCCTCTTGGAGGAGGTGAGCTCTCAGGGCTTTGAAGAGGGGAAGAGAGTTAGTTTGGCGGATTTGAGGAGGGAGAACATTCCAGGCCGGAGGAAGGATGTGGGCCAGGGGTCAACGGTGGGACAGACGAGACCGAGGCATAGTGAGAAGGTTAGCGGCACCAGAGGAGCGAAGTGTCAATTACCTCATTTTGTCCCCAGTAGATTGTAAACTCCGTGAGGGCAGGGATCATAATAATAATAATAATGTTGGTATTTGTTAAGTGCTTACTATGTGCAGAGCACTGTTCTAAGTGCTGGGGGAGATACAGGGTAATCAGGTCATCCCACTTGAGGCTCACAGTTAATTCCCATTTTACAGATGAGGTAACTGAGGCACAGAGAAGTTAAGTGACGTGCCCACAGTCACACAGCTGACAAGTGGCAGAGCCGGGATTAGAACTCATGACCTCTGACTCCGAAGCCCAGGCTCTTTCCACTGAGCCACGCTGCTTCTCTATGTCTACCAACTCCATTGTACCCTCCCAAGCACTCAGTACAGTGCTCTGCACCCAAGTTAAGGATTCAGTGATGATGATAATAATACTAATTAAGGTATTTGTTAAGTGCTTGCTATCTGCCAGGCACTGTACTAAGCAGTTAGGCAGATGCAAGAAATCAATCCCACTGATTGACTGAGGAAGAGGCAGGTGTCAGCACTCCCATTTTACAGATGCGGAAAGAAGGCTAAGTAACCAAACAACTTGCCTGGTGCCCTGTGTGTTGTGAGCCCCGGGTTGGCACCAACCAGGACCTTCCTGGACCCAGGGAGCCTCGGTGTCTCATAGTAGAAGTCAAACCACACCTCTGATCACCAAGGTTACTGTGGAAAATGTTTTACTTAGTTTTACCAGAGTGCAAGGGAGTGACATATACATACTCCACCAAGGGTCCAATAGCAGTCTATGGTCAAAGGAGCCCATTCTGTCATGTTTCTCCTTTCTGCTTCCAAGTACTGCTGCCTTCTGCTGCTCTCCTGCTGCTTCTGCTCCTCAACCTGTGTGCTGCCTCCTGGTGATCTCTTTATCTGCCTTAGGTGTCACAGCTGTGGCCCTTTATAGCATTCATGGATTGGTCCAGGCCCTTTACTGGGTAGAACAGGGAGTGAAGGCCACAGCTCCCTCCATGCTCCACCCCCACAGGCCAGCAAGTAACTGTCCCAGGTAGAGCCCATCGCAGCCTTCGTAAAGTCTCTTCCTCCTTGTTGTTCACGGGATCACACACAGTAACTAAAAAGGCAGCTTGTTCTGGGCTCACCACACTATAGCAGGCCAGTGCTTAAACTAGGACTAGAACCCCCTGATTACCAGTCCTGTGTTCTTTCTGCTAGGCCAAATGTCTTCCAGTTCTGATACTTTCTGCTGTGTGACCTTGGGCAAGTCACTTCACTTCTCTGGACCTCAGTTCCCTCATCTGGAAAATGGGGATTGAGACTGTGACCCCCACGTGGGACAGGGACAGTGTCCAACTCAATTTGCTTGTATCCACCCCAGCGCTTAGTTCAGTGCCTGGAACATAATAAGTGCTTATGACATAGTGGATAGAGCACAGGCCTGGGAGTTAGAAGGTCACGGGTTCTAATCCCAGCTCCACCACTTGTCTGCTTTGTGACCTTGGGAAAGTCACTTAACTTCTCTGTGCCTCAGTTACCTCATCTGTAAAATGGAGATTGAAACTGTGAGCCCCATGTGGGACAGGGACTATATCCAACCCAATTTGCTTGTATCCACCTCAGTGTTTAGTACAGTGCCTGGCACATAGTAAGTGCTTAACAAATACCAGAAATAATAATTATTATTATTAAATACCATCATTATTATAATTCCACAATCTAATCTCCCCCTTTCCACTTCCCTCCCTCCTGAGTACCACTGGGAAGATTAATCCAACCCCTGAGTGGCAGAACTACCAAACATGTACCTCTGCTGAATGGATCTCAGCTGGACCTCAATTGCACCCACTTAATAGCTCTATTTCCTTGAATTCATTGAAAAGTCTGGGACAGTCCCAATCTCTTCTCCTTGCCCGTCAAATCTGCTAAAGCAGATGGTAAATAATAATAATTCAGGTGCTATTTGCAAGCAAGATTGTTCTTAGATGAGCAGAAAGAAAATTACTCAGAAACAACAGGGTAGATTGTAAGATACAGCCAACTATCCATGGATAGCAGAAGGGTTGTCTAATTCCTAGCATCTTCAGCGTGTGTTCGCCAAATAATTACTTTTGCCACAACCTTTCCTTGGGTTCTATTTCGTGTGAACTTTATGTAGTGAGCAGACACACGTTTCTGTTTGGCGGGAGACAGAATCCAGCCTCTGGAACACCTGCCCTGTTCCAAGAGCAACAGCTGGATCGATGGCTGGGCTCCATCTCTGCCTGTGCTTGTGGCTATACAAAGGCCCCTGGGGACATCCTGTGATTAGTTTGCTGCAGAGTTGGCTGGCACGTCTTGTCGTCCCGGCAACCATTTTCCCTTGATTTTCCTCTCACTCCTTGTACATCTGCTCACTCGGTAATATAGAGTTTTGGACGCGTCTTGTCCCACCCCGACCACATGATGGATCTCTTCGTGGAGTTGGAGAGGATTTTCAGTGTTTCGCTTTGTCGGCGCTCCCTACAACGCCATCCAAAGGCCACGGGCGTTTCCAGGGCCAAGATGAAACTAGGTTGGAGGAAAAATCTTGGGGTCGGATAGGAAGACGTGTCGTGCTTCTCCATCGGTGGATTTCTTCGTCCATCATTGGACCTGCCATCCCATCTCAGCCAGTGAGGGGAAACATTCAGCTCCATTTCATCATCTCGCATTGAGAGCCTTTCCTCAGTGCTGCTAAGGCCCTTCAGGCCAGTCGAGGCCCTGGAGATTTTTTCAGTCGAACGACCGTTAGGTCCCAGTTTGATTAACTTCGTCAGATATATGGCACTGACTCCCCAAATACTACCATGCGAGCTGCCTCTTTGGCCACCATGCAAAAACCAAACCGTGATGCTGCTGATCGAGAATTAGCCAGCTCTGAACTGTCTCTCCCCAACTCTCTTTCTGGCCAGAATCATTGGGGAGTACTCTGTTTTGTTTCTGGTTTTTTCAATGGTATTTGTTAAGCACTTACTATGTAGCAGGCATTATACTAAGCACTTAGGGAGATAGAATATAATCAGGTTGGACACAGTCCATGTCCCCACATAAGGATCGCGGTCCAAATTCCCATTTTACAGATGAGGTAACCGAGGCACAGAGAAGTGAGGTGACTTGCCCAAGACCACAAAGTAGACAAGTGATGGAGTCGGGATAAGAACCCAGGTCCTTCTGACTCTCAGGTCCGTGCTCTATCCATTAGATTACACTCCTTCACTGTTGATTTTCAAAGGGATTTATCTAGTCAAAGAATGAATGAATGAATGAATGAATGAACAATCCACCCATCCCCATCCCTCCCCAACAGTGTGTGGTAGAATGAATTTTCATGTGGTTGAGCAGGAATTCATTTATTTGATAAGAATAATAATAGCATTTGTTAAGCACTTACTATGTGTCAAACACTGTACTGAACATTCAGGTAGATACGAGATAATCAGGTCCCACATAGGACTCACAGTCTAAGTATGAGGGAGGACAGGTGTCGAATCCTCATTTTGCAGATGAGGAAACTGAGCATAGAGAAGTGAAGTGACTTCCCCAAGGTCATACAGCTGGTAAATGGCTGAGCAGGGATTAGAACCCAGGCCTCCTGACTCTCAGACCCACGCTATTTCCACTAGGCAATGCTGCTTCTGATGTATAAAGAAGCCTGAAGAAGTTGTCTGAACTTATTCCAGAGACTTTCCATTTTCGTAAGAAATTATTCTGTTTTCATTTATTTATTTGCATAAGTGCTTGAAGTTCTGGATTGAAATAAAAACCAAAAAACAAAATACTCAGGTGTATAAGTCCCTTCCCAACCTTAAGTAGAAAATACCCCCAAACTGCAGGGCTATGGGACTCATGGAAATCCTTAAAAGAGTTAGGATTATTTACCTGGGAGAAAAACGGTGGAGGGAGATTTGTTAGGTCAGTCAACTGTATTTAATTGTGTGTGCAGAGCACTGTACTAAGCGCTTAGGAGAGTATAATATAACAGTAAATACATTCCCTGCTCATGCTTACTGTGTGCAGAACACTGCACTAAGCGTTTGGGAGAGTCCGAGACAGCTGGCGATCAAGTACCTGCTTCTTCCCTCTTCCCCCTAATGAGAGAACCACTTCCCCAGAAGCTTCCCGGCCCTATCCACCAGGGATGTCCGCAAAGGTACATAAAGACCAGACTGGGTTAGGAGACCCTTCTGGTGAGCCTAGGGTGGGTCAGGGTGGGTGGTGGTCTTCTGGGATGGGTCAGGTATGGTTGTGAAATTTAGCATCCATTCAAGTCTCTAGTCCCAACTCATTTGACCCAGCCAGGTTTTCTTCTTTCTGAGTTAGGCAGTGGTGGCATTACATTAAAAAATACTCATTAAACAGTATACTTCATGAGGGCAGGGGTCACATTTTATACTCTCCCTATGCTTTCCCAAACACAGTGCTCTCCTCACAGTAGGTGCTCTTTCAAGTCGAATGTACAAATGAATTGGGAGATGTCTTCCATGTCTTGAAGACCCCCTCCCCCCCCCCCCCCCCCCCCCCCCCCCCGCCCCTCCTCCCCTGCAAATGACTGAGAGGGGGCATTTTTGCCACCTCAACAATGTAATCAGTAGCCCAAATCTCATTCTGGGATTCACTCGCATTAGGTTAACTGCATTCCTGTCACCTCTGTTTACACAATAACAGGAATGGCACAGTCTAATGGAAGGAAATAAGAGTCATAAGCAAAATGTGCAAGGCTTCATATGATTTATGTTTCACAATTTCATATTTTCAGCTGCCAAGCAAGATTCCTTTAAGGTTCCACAGAGCAGTCTAGCAAAGACGGATCGTTCCAATCTCAAGAGGACAAAGGGTATAGCTACTCATCTTCCTTATTGCTATTGATCGCGTCCTGATGATATCATTTTAAAGGCCTAATTTTCAACACTGCTTTGCTTTACACAATCATTAATTTATCTATGAAATAAGCTGCACCCTGACTATTACAGTCTCTCAACTGTCATCCCAGCCAGCCTTCTAGACAACTGCCAGGTCCCTTTGAATTTAAAAGGTCATTAATCCAAATGCTAATTCAATCAATACTAGATTAAATAAACTATAAAAAGTAAATTAATTTCAGGTAATCTGATGCGAGCTTTTAAAATGTACTCAGTGCCAGCGCCTTTCAGATTAGAAGTTAAAACAGTCCACCAAAAAAAGGGCACTCCATAGAAGCTTTTAGAATGAATTACTCTTCATTATCTGTACTTTGCGTCACAGTGAAAGCGATGAAGGCCTATAAGCAGACTCGCACGTTTTGGTAGACTTACCTTTTCTGACTCTGTTTTGCAGGGTACGGAACTTCTAGAGGAAGTAAGTTTGTGGCCCTGGGTGCTGAGCAGATGGACCTCACCCTCCCTCTCCCCCCCACATCCCCCTCAATGAACCAGTGGTATTTATTAAGTGCTTACTGTGTGCCGAGCACTGTGCTAAGAGCTTGGGAGAGTACAAAACAACAGAGTTGGTAGACATGTTCCCTGCCCACGGTGAGGTTACAGTCTAGAGGGGGAGACACAATAAAATAAATTACTGGTATGGATGGAAGTTCTGTGGGGCGGAATGTGGGGTGAATATCAAGTGCTTAAAGCATGCAGATCTAAGTGCAAGGGTGATGCAGAAGGGAGAGGGAGTAGAGAAGCAGCATGGCGCAGTGGAAAGAGCACGGGCTTTGGAGTCAGGGCTCATGAGTTCGAATCCCAGCTCTGCCACTTGTCAGCTGTGTGACTGTGGGCAAGTCACTTAACTTCTCTGTGCCTCAGTTCCCTCATCTGTAAAATGGGGATTAAGACTGTGAGCCCCACGTGGGACAACCTGATTCCCCTGTGTCTACCCCAGCGCTTAGAACAGTGCTCTGCACATAGTAAGCGCTTAACAAATACCAACATTATTATTATTATTATTATTATTAGAGGAAATGAGGGTTTAGTTGGGGAAGGCCTCTTGGAGGAGATGGGATTTTAGTAAGGCCATATTCTCCTCCTATTTCCCCTATCTGTAATTTATTTCAATGTTTGTCACCCTTTTGTAAACTCCTCGAGGGCAGGGATCATATCTATTAACTCTATTGTATTGAACTCTCCCAAGTGTTTAGTACAGTACTCTGCTATAGGAGGCATTCGATGAATGCCAGTGATTGATTCTAAGGAGCTTAGCTTCCTAGGTGTAGTGGTAACATTCACTTACAGGAGGTCGAGTCACTACCCTGCCATGTGGGACCGGGCAAAGGGTAAAAATGCTGGGAGACTCTGGGACAAGGAAGAAAGGAAGGGGCAAGCAAGAAGTGGCGGCTGAGAAAAGGGTCTGCTAGAAGATGGAGGAGAGGCAGTTAGATTCTAAGCACCTTGCTAGGTGGTGACCTTCCTGCTAGATAGTAAATTAGCAGGGATCATGTCTACTTGCTCTGCTGTATTCTCTCAAGTGCTCTGTACAGTTCCCTGCTCACGACAATCTCTGCCACAGTGTCCATGAAAATAGAGTCCGGGACCTTTTCTGGCCTCTTTTCGTTCATTCCCTTCTGCATCGTCTAGGCACTTTGATCCAAACCCCCTGGGCAGTTGGGATTCACCCCTCCCTTAGCCCCATAGAATTTCATTCATTTATTCAATTGTATTTGAGAACTTACTGTATGCAAAGCACTGAATTAAGTGCTTGGGAGAGTACAGTATCACAATAAACGGACACATTCCCTGCCCACAACAAGCTTTATGTACATATCCTTAATTTATTTATTTATATTAATGCCTGTCTCTGCTTCTAGACTGTAAGCTCATTGTGGGCAGGAGATGCGACTACCTCGTCCAGAAGAAGAAGCAGCGTGGCTTAGTGGACACAGCATGGGTATGGGAGTCAGAAGGACATGGGTTCTAATCCCAGCTCTGCCACTTGTCTGCTGTGTGGCCTTGGGCAACTCGCTTCACTTCTCTGTGCCTCAGTTGCCTCATCTGTAAAATGGGGATTAAGAGCGTGAGCCCCATGTAGGACAGGGGCTGTATCCAATCTGGTTAACTTGTATCTACCCCAGAGCTAAGAAGAATGCTTGACACATAGCAAGCATGAATGTCATTGACTGACTGATTCTAAGGAGCCTGGCTACTTAACCGTAATTATTATTATTACCAACTCTTTGTATTGCACTCTCCCAAGTGCCTAGTATAGTGCTCTGCCCACAGAAAGCGCTCAACAAATACCATGGTTTGATTCAATTAGCATAGGCATTTTGTCGCTAAGTTGGGCTACTCTATAAATGATTGACTGCTTAGGCCCCAAGGCTGTGCCGAAAGACCTCAAAAGAGAATCAGAATAGCCCTGCCAATACTACATAAGGCAGAGCATTTTCCTCTCTGCATGTCTCAGCTTATGATGAGATGCACTCATTTTTCTACTTATCCAGCCACACTCCTCCCACATGCATCGGCACAGACCGAGTCGACCGAAAGCTCCTAGAGGGCAGGGACTGGTCATTTCCAATGATTGATGAGCCCTCTCAGACTGGTGAGCTCCATGAAACTGAAAGCTCTTGGCAGACAGGGAAAAGGTCTTGCACTTCTGTTGTATTTGGTGCACTGCATCCAGCTGGATCTCAGTCAACATTGTCGATTAACTGAGGGATCGATTTAAAATTGAGTCTAAGGATAAGTCAGAAAATGACTTGCTTGGCTCTGCTTAATGAAATCGTTAGCTGTGTCGTATGGAGTCGAGATGAATATGTGATTTTTCACTTCAGCTCGGGAAACTGAGTTGGGGAAATTCTCTCCGATTATCTAAGGGAATCATTAAAGGCTAAGTAAGCAGACCTCAGGTTTCGCAATGTAATTCTTTTAATATTTGTTAGCATCAGCAAGCAGGCCTTCCTGCTCAGAGAGGGGAACTGGGAGGAAATGGAGGTTGGGCTTTACAGTGACCTCCATCTTTACACAGGCTAGACAATCGTGTCTGTCTCTTAGAAGCCCTACGTCTCGGGCTTAGGGCACTTCCTCCTTAAATCTCTTCGACCAACTGCTGGTCCAGGTCCATGGGGAGTGCCATACTGAAGGCCTGCCTGGACCACAATACCTCAGCGTGAACAGCTCAACAACGGCTCAAATCAAGAGTTAGTTAAGTAGGAGAAGCAGCATGTCCTAGAGGAACAAGCCCAGGTATGGGAGTCATAGGACCTGTGATCCCAGCTCAATCACTTGTCTGCTATATGGCCTTAGGCAAATCACTTAGCTTCCCTGTGCCTCGGTTTCATCATCTGTAAAGTGGAGATTAAATCCTACTCTCTCCAACTTAGATTGTGAGCTCGATGTGGGACAGGGACTGTGTCTGATAAGATTATTTTATAACTGCCCCAAAGTTTAGTACAGTGCTTGGCAGATAGCAAGAGCTTTACAAATACCATATATATACTGTGCCAAATATATATATTTGGCAAGGGTGACAGATAGGATGAGAGACCAGGCTGCTATTTCCCAACCTCTGAGTCTGAGGAGGATGTATTTCCTTGGATGTCTTGCTGCTGGATGCCAGCTCTATTGACATTAGCCTTGATGTAAATTCCTGGAGGGCAGGGATTGTGTCTACCAAAAATAATACACTCTTCCAAGTGCTTAGGGCAAATCTCTATATACAATAATGCTACTGATGCCTGTCTGCTTGTTTGGTTTTGTTGTCTGTCTCCCCCTTCTAGACTGGGAGCCCATTGTTGGGTAGGGATTGTCTCTATCTGTTGCTGAATTGTACTTCCTAAGCGTTTTGTACAGTGCTCTGCGCACAGTAAGTGCTCAATAATATGACTGAATGAATGAATGTTCAATAAATATTATTGATTTATTGAGGAACCCTGTACTGAGAACCTTCTGTGTGCAGAGCACTGGAATGAGGACCTACTGTGTGGAGAGAGTTGTTCTTTACACAGTACTGGACATCTACTATAGGTAGAACACTGCACTTAGTTAATACTGCATGCAGAGCACTTTTACTGAGTGTTTACTGTGTGCAGAGAACTCTTCTGAGTGTCTATTGGGCACTCAGACTATTGGGCAGACAGCAGACCAGTCCCATATGGGACATGAACTGTGTCCAACCTAATCATCCCGTACCTACCCCAGTGTTTAATAGCTTACAGTAGAATGGCTGGCACACAGTAAGCGCTCAACAAAAACCCTTAAAAGAAAAAAGGATTGTAAACTACTGGTTGGCAGGGAACGTATCTACCAACTCTGTTGTATTTTAATAGCAATTATAATTGTGTGATTTGTGAAGTGCTTACATTGTGACAAGCACTGTTCTAAGCACTGGGGTAGAGGCCACGTTATCAGTTTGGACACGGTCCCTGTCCCACATGGGCCTTACAGTCCAGGTAGGTGGGAGTGGAAATTAATTTCCATTTTAAAGATAAGAAAACTGAGGTAAATTAAGTGACCCGCCCTAGATCACGCAGCAGGTAGGTGGCAGACCTGGGATCAGAACCCAGGTCCTCTGATTTCCAGGCCTGGGCTCTTTCCACTAGGCCACACTTTTTCTACCTCATACCTTTCTACCTCAAACAATCCCTTCCCATCATCTGGAACCTTCCAGACTCTGAAGAGCACTCCTTCCCCCTCTCTGAACAGCCACAGCTCCCAGAACTCCTCGCACCCCTCCCCCCACCTCCCTCCACCCCTCCTCCACCCGCACCCCCCTCCACCCCCCCCACCCCCCCCCCCAAACCTGGGGCTAGACCAATGGCTTCCCTACAGTCTCGTGACAATGGGCACCAACTGTAGAGGCTGAATTCTAGACACGCCTAGCAACAGTCTCCTACTGGCCCCCATCCCTCCTCGCCTATTGGCTGAGAGATCCTGTGTCTTGAGAATCTGAGCCAATAGCTACCCTGTTGGCGGGGCCTAAGGTCGATGATAGCTGGAGCCAGCTGGTTCGACGTTTGACAGAACTGCTAGGCAGACGGGAGTAACTGACTGGAAAGTAAGTTACCCAAAATGCCCTCCTGCTGTGACCTTCACTGTCCCTCCCTGTCCCGCAGCTCTCATCCTCCTCTTCTGTCCCAGCGGCATAACCCCATAGTGCAGGACCCCCTGAGATACCCTGAGACCCTGACCTATGAAGGCCTGAGGCAGTTGAGAGGCATTTCTAGGCTGGCCTCAGCCTGGCTGGGCCCAGGATCTCTACTCTCTGGGCTGTGGAGGGGAGAGTAGTGTCCCTTGACCACCCCACTCACATCTCTGCCCCCCCACCCCGCACCGCCCCTTGTGGACTGGGGCCAGAAAGCTGGGGTCTGTGAGGGGGCAGAGCCCCGTGGGGCCCAGCCACAGCCAGGAGGGGCAGAGGCCCCGCCCTCAGTGCTTCTCCCCTCTGGCGACTGCCAGTCATCCAGCAGACCCAGTGGGTTGGGGGTGTTCACCCGACGCCCCTCCCGGCCTGGGATCCCCTGATTTCCCCAAGTCGTGCCTCAACTCCTGCTCCCAATGCCTAACTCCTTCTGCTGTCCATGTTGCTTCCACAGACCCTGCCGGAAGGCAAAAGTGAGGCCATCAATAAATATGGATGCAGAGAAAGATGAGGATCCTACCAGTGTCTCATCCACCCAGCCCGTTGTCAAGATGGAGCCACTGATGTTCTACAGAGTTTGTTTTGAGATAGCAAAACCCACAAAACTGGGTGAGGCTGCAGGCTCTGGCCCTCTATTCTCCTTCTCCCCACTCCATCCCTTCCCCTCCCAGGTGTCCTTCCCCCTCCCTTTCCAGTAGGCCGGAAGCCCCAAGCGTCTATTAATCCGTTAAAGCCCCTTTTCTCCTACTTCTGGTGTCTTCCCAGCTACCTGGACTCACTATGCCAATCAATCAGTAGATCATATTATACTTAATGGGTGCAGAACATCATACTAAGGTCTTGGGAGAATACAATATAACTGAGTTGGGAGACACGTTGCCCGTCCACAACAAGCCTACATTCACAACAAGCTTACATATAAATGAATAAATTATGGACACATATACACGTGTTGTGGGGTTGAGGGAGGGTTGAATAAAGTGTGCAAATTCAAGTGCAAAGGGTGAGGCAAAGGGAGTAGGGGAAGAAGAAATGAGGGCCTCGTTGTGGAAGGCCTCTTGGAGATGCAGTTTTAATAAATCTTTGAAGATGGGGAGAGCGATCATTTGTCGGATATGAAGAGGGAAGGAATTAAAGGCCAGAGGCAGGACGTGGGTGTGGGGTTGGCAACGAGATAGAGGAGATCGAGGTACGGTGAGTAGGTTGGCATTAGAGGGGCGGTGTGCAAGCAGGGCGATAGTAGGAAAGCAGCCAGGTAAGGAAGGAGGGGTCAAGGTGATTGAGTGCTTAAACCCTTTGGTAAGGAGTTTCCTTTTGATGCAGAAGTGGATGGGCAATCGCTGGAGGTTCTTAATGAATGGGGAAACACGGACAAAACATTTTTGTAGAAAAATGATCTGGGCGGCAGAGTGAAGTTAGAACTGGAGTTAGGAGAGACAGGAGGCAGGGAGGTCAGCAAAGAGGTTGATGCAATAATCAAGGCAGGATAGGATAAGGGCTTGGATTAATGAGGTAGCCGTTTGGGTGGAAAGGAAAGGATGGATTTTAGTGATGTTGTGAAGGCTGACCCATCAATATTCTGGTCTCCTGACAACTCCCCAAGGGGTCTCATGACTAGGGAACTGGAAAAATGTTTTGACTTGGTCTGTAATCCCTTCTGCCCCACTCTCCGCCCAACTCCTCTCTGTATCTGTTCGCCAGTGCCTAAGAATTCTGCGATATGTAGGAAAATAAAGATGGGTTTCATGGCCCGCCGAGAAGATTTCGACGATATCCTCAGGACAAGGTATCCATGAGCCTGAAATCTGATACCAGTGGTCCATCCCCTCTCCCTCCCCGCACTGCACAACCAAGCATGGTCTCCACCCTGTTCTGCTTTCTCTCCTCACCTACAGCCACATTTCTCCCCCATGGGGTTCCCTCACGTGTCAGCCTGGTTATGGAGAGCGGCCACCACCGGGATTGGGCTGGGAGGGGAGGGCAGCTCTCTGGGGTACCCCGTATCACCGACCCCTCCCCATACCCTTCCCCATTTCCGTGTCTGCAGTGAGGTGCCGCTGGATGATAAGACATTGCAAATGCAGTTGCGGTATGGCCACCCCTTCCCCTCCTCGGGGTCCCTGGGTGGGTTGGGTGGATTCTCAGTGGCTCTGTCCCCACGGGGTCCCGCTCCAGCTCCAGGAGGGTGGTGTGGTGGGCAAGGGGGTGGGGTGATGGTCTTCCCTGTTGTCTGGGCCCCTCCCCTCCCCCGACCACCCCTTGACTCCACAGGTTCTGTTTATGGCGACCCCAACATCCTCAAGTCGATCATCTTCCTCGACACTTGAATGTCACGGTCAACCGGAAAAAGTGTTTCGTTCTGGTGAGTGGCAGATCCCACACCCAGCTGTGGCCCTGTTACGTGGATGAGGAAGGAATGGGAGAGGAAGGAGCGGTTGGGGAGGAGGGTGGAGGGAGTGGAGGGAGTCCCTGACCACCATTCACCACCCTCTCGCCCCCTGAAGAAAGAGAAAGAGTCCAATCAGCGCCCCATCAACATCACGGATCTGGTGCGTTTCTCGGACGTGGAGCACAACGTCATAAAGGCCACTTGGTCACTGACCGATAGGCGGGTGAGTAGTGCTGGAGTGGGAACCGTGGGGCTCTCATGTGGAAGTCAGGGGTGGGACACGACCCTGATCACTCTCATGCCCACTCCTGGCCACCACACAGGAATACGCCATGTCTGTCTGCTGGGTGAAGCCTCTTACCACAGACAATTTACTACAGGAGCTGAGAGCAAAGGATGTTTTCCCTGCAAACAAGACACGGGCCATAAGTGAGTGACCCTTCCTCCTCATCCTCCCACAGCCCCCACCCCCGTCCCCTTCTAGGCGAGAGCCTGCTGGTCACCTGGCCCTATAGCCCCTCAACCCCGGCAGAGCCCAAGGCCTCTCAGGCTGACCCGACCCCCGCGGTCTCCTCTCTCTGGCTTCTTTTCAGTTCGGGAGAAGCTGGCATCCCATGGAGAAGAAGAACCTGCCCCCAGCAGCCTCCGTATCTCCCTCATATGCCCGGTGGGTGCAGGCGGGTCGCTGAAGCATGGGATGGGGGCTGGAACCACTGGTGGAGTGAAGGAGGGGGATGAGCATCTAAATCCTGAAGAGGGACGGGGGGGGGGGGGGCGGTGGCCTCGAAGTCAGTGACCCCCTGACCTTTCTCTCTCTCCCCTCACCTACACCCAGCTGGGAGGGACCCGTGTGTCCGTGCCCTGCCGCGCGCTGTCCTGCTCCCATCTGCAGACTTTCGATGCGATCCAGTACCTGAAATGGAACGAGGATAAGGAGACATGGAGATGCCCGATCTGTGTCAAAAGAGCATACTTCAGAAATCTGCTGGTGGATGAGTAAGAAGACTGTCCTTGCCCCTTTGCTCCGATTCCCCCCCACCTTCTCCACCCACTCCCCTCCGACCTCTCTCTGACCCTTCTCCTTCCAGGTTCTTCATCGACATCCTCAACACCAGTCCTAACTGTGAAGATATTGAGCTCCTGCCTGATGGGTCCTGGTACCCAGTAGAGCCCAGGAGAGACACGGATGACAGTAACGCCCCCGGCCCCAGTGGCCTCCAAGGTGAGTTTATCCCGGGCCCAGTCTGTGGCCCCCTCAGCCCAACCTCTGAGCTCCCGGGCCATATCGAACTTGGTTGAGAGCCCCATCCCCTCCAATTGGCTGAGTGGGAGGGGAACACTCTGTGCTGGGTGGGGGGATTCAGTCCTCTCTCTCTCTCTCTCTCTCTCTCCTGCCAGCAGGCCCTCCTCCTGCCAGCAACAGTGAAATCCCTATGACTGCCCCGAGAGACTGCAGGTTGTCCAACGTAGAGCTGCAGATTCCAGCCACCACGGTGGACACCCCGACCTCCATGACCATGATAGTGTAAGGCCCCAGGATTGTCCCCTACTACTCCATTCCCTACAAGGGACCCAAGGGCAGGGATGAAGAGGGGGCAGCGGGGGATGGTGCCAAAGACCTGCTCCCCAACCCCCAACACCCCTTTCCCCTCCCCCAGGGCGAGAAGACATCAGCAGCCCTCAGGCCTGTTCTGGGGCCTGCCCCAGGGCAGAAACCTCCAGCATTCTAGATCCCCGCTTTCTTCCCCGGAGGCAATCTCCACAAGGGGTACGTGGGAGCCTAAGTGGTGGATTGTCAGGTGTCTACAGGTCTGTGTGTGCTTATGTTCAAGTCTATGTGCCCAGTCTATGAACAGGAGTCTGTGCATATATCCCTCCTTGTGTATTTGTGCATGTGTGTGTGTCTGCTCCCATGGGCATTGCTGTGGCAGGGTGGTGGAATTAATCGATTGATTAATTAGGTGGAGGTGGATGGCTCTGGGGGCTAATGTGACCTGGGTTTGATTTTGCATTTTTCAGCATTCCATGACCTGAATGTCCCATCTCGCTGTAATATCATTAAACCGGTGAGCCCGGTCCCCTTCTCTGCTGTAGATCCCCTGGTTTTCGGCTTTCCTGGGATCCACTTGACACCCCCTCCCCTACTCACCACAGGCTGCTCTAGTAGAGCAGGAAAAACTGAGGCTGGGGAGGAGCAGTGTCTGGGCTGTCTGGTTCTGGGCCTCCACTGATAGAGACCTTCCCTCCCCTCCCTCACCACCCCTTTCCCTTCCTCCCCTCCCTTCCCCTGTCCCCCCCGCTTATGTCAATTCCTTCTCCCACTGTGGGCAGCTAGAGGGGAGGAGAAGGTTCTTGCTTCAAGTGTCTGGGCTGGAGGAAGAATGCTGGGGGTAGGGTGGGCATGTGTGTGTGTTGGGGAAAGGAGGATGCATGGGGGCACCCTAGCCAGGGATTCTCAGGCTCACTGCTCCTGCGCCTCCCTGCCATGGTCTCAGCCTGTCACCTCCTTTCATCCTCCGCAGCCCTACGACTGGTCCTTCACCTCTCAGACCAGATGTGACTACTGCTACAACCTGACCTGGCGCCCTGCAGTCCCGGCCCCGGCCCCAGCCCCGGCCCTGGCCCCACCCATAGGCCCGGCCCTGACCCCGGCCCTAAGCCCGGCCATGGCCCCGCCCCTAGGCCCGGCCCTGGCCCCGGCCCCGGCCCCGGCCCCAGCCATAGGCCCGGCCCCGGCCCTGCCCCTGGGCCCGGCCCCGACCCCGGCCCCGCCCCTAGGCCCGGGCCTGGCCCCAATCCCAGCCCAGGCCCTAGCCTCAGGGCCCTATGCCGAATGGCTGCCACCTCCACTCCCCTGTGGGATCTATCACCCCAGCAGCCAGCAAGCTTCCGTCAATATTCTCAGGGAAGGGGGAGGAAGGGGAAGGGGTGTCCCCACTTTCCGGCAGGTGGCTGGATATCAGCCCCCTCCGTTGATCAATTTCCCTCCCATGGTTCAGATCTTGTCTCCCACCGTAGCCATGGTGAGCACCCTCGGGGGGCAGTGGCGAGGAGCCGAGGCCATGCCACCTATGCCTCCTACCTACGTGGCCTCAGCCGACCCGAAAACTGGAGCTATCTTCACCCAGGCGGGTAGGGCTTCGTCCTCCAGGGTAAACGTTGGTCAGTCCATTCATGCAGGAGGGATTGTCTCCACGCGGCATGGCTCTGATTCGGAGGAACATAGATGTCAGTAAAGGCAGGGGGACAGATTCCAGACTCCCAGCCTTCCACCGATCCTTCCTCCCTCCTCCGCAAGTTACTGGGGCTTGTCACCCCACATCCCAGTCCACCCCAGATTTAAGTTCCTTGTGCCCCCCACCCCCTGCTGCCACCTCCTTCGGGTGCCATATCTTGGGCCTGGTCTGTTAAATCTTGTTCAGAGAGTGGGAATGGGGCAGTCTTTCCATCCCCTAGCCCCTCCACCCCACACCCCCTCCCTCATTTCCTCATCGCCATTTGAGGCTGTTGGCCAGGGGTCTGTTAGAAAACCATTGAATCTGTTTAAGATTTTACTGAATGTGGATATTTTCACCACCTAATAAAATGGAAAACATTACAGAAATGGAGGTACTGAGTCTTCATTGTGAGCGTGGGTATGAAAAAAGGGCAGGGATTTTAGCAGGGATGGGGACTGGGAGGGGAAGAGCTTCACAGAGCTAATAATCCTAAATAATAAGGATAATTGTGGCACTTGTTAAGCACTTACCACATGCCAATCTTCATTCTAAAGCACTGGGGTAGATCCCTAAAGATCATCTACAAAAAGTCCATGTCCCACCTGGAGCTTGCAGTCTAAGCAAGGGGGAGAACAAGTATTTAGTCCCTATTTTTACAGATGAGGAAACTGAGGCACTGTCAGGTGACGTGCCCAAGGTCGCATAGAGAATACATGTGGTAGAGCCAGGAGTAGAACCCAGGTCTCCTAACTCCCTGGCCCAAGGTCCTGCCACCAGGTCACACAAGCCACCATTCTGGGTCTTTACAGGCTTGGTGGGGAAACCCTCAGATCTGGTTATAGAGGGCTGGGTATCGGGGCAGGCGGTGTGGCAGATTCCGCTTCACCAGGCTGTGGGAGCCGTGGCCACTATCTTCTCCCCTCCCCCCCGCCCAGCCCCCCAGACTCCAGGTGGCTGTGGGCTTCCGGAATCTGGGATGGCAGGAGCTGCCGCCCGTCAGTCTGCCAACCGCCTCTTTGCCTGCCGGGCTGGAGCAGGGCGCAATGGGGGCCCACGTGGCCCGGGGGGCCTGGGACGGTCTCTCTCACCGGCGGAGGGCCTCGGGACCCCATTGTCGGAGGAGCAGCCGGGCCTCGTGCTGTCCTCGAGGAGCTTGTAATCTAATGGGAGGGACAGGAAGACACAAACTCTTTGTCGGGAGAGGGAACAAAAGAGATCTCAGGGGGAGTAGCAGGAAGGCGGATGGATGAAGATGGGGAGAGCTGGGATCTGGCAGATTTGATGGAGGAGGGGCTTCCAGACAGGCGGAAGGTGTGGAAGCGAGGGGTTGGAACCGTTCCACTTGATAGAGGACACTGGGTGGAGTGAAGTGCCCCAGATGGGGAGGAGCCATTGAAGAAAAGGGAGCTCCAAGATGGAGAAGCAGGTGGATAGCCTAAAAGTCATTCCATCCAATCAATTGATCTATCGATCCCTCCTCTGCAACGACCTAGAGGTCCCACGGGGGAGCCGAGGTGAGAACCGGCTCATGAGGAGGAGGGGCCGTCCACATGGGTGGAACGGGAATGAAACCGCCCCGCCCCCAGCAAATGTTCCTACCCCGCACCGGAGGCTCCGTCTCGCGGAGCTGCCTGCCATGCACAGAGAAATAGCCACAGGCCTGGACATTTCAGGACCGAGGACCTGAGCTGAGGAATCGGTGCTGTTGGTTTGTGTGGCGTCATTCGCACTCTCTCCTCCCTCTTGGGTATATTTCTGCTGGGGCACGAAGTGCAGTGAGTGAGTTAGTGGTGAGGGCAGCAGGACACTGCCAAATTCAGCCAAAGGTTGACTGGCAGGAGGCATTTTCAACCAAAGAGAGCCATGACCCAGCAGACAGTGTCCCTGGTAGTGGTTGCAGCTTTCGCCACCTGGGGCTATCACCCATTTTTCTGGATTCCCACTGCACCTGTCCACCTCATGGGATGCCCTGGGCAGTTATATGGTCAGGAGCAGTGTGGCCTTATAGATAGAGCATGGATCTGGGAGTCCAAAGACCTGGGTTCTAATCCCAGCTCTTCCACTTGTCTGCTGTGTGACCTTGGACAAGTCACTTCACTTCTCTAGGCCTCATTCCATCATTTGTAAAACAAGGATTAAGACTGTGTGACCCATGTGAGCCATGGACTGTGTCCATCCTGATTAGCTTGTATCTCCCCTAGGGCTTAAAACAGTGCTTGACACATAATAAGTGTTCCTCCTCGGGGTCCTCAGACTTGGGCTCTGGGGCAGAGGGGTGAGTTCTCTCTGGTCTCTAAGAGGGAGGCCGGTGCATGGAGCCTTTGCTACCCTGGGGCATCCCCGGGCTGCCCGCATCTAACCCGGGCCCCCACCCAAAAACCCCCCCGGGCTGCCAAGCCCATTCCCGCTCCTCCTCCCCAGTTTCTTCCCCTTCCCGACAAGGGCAGGAGGGAGATTCAAAACAAACACACACACACAGTGTCGCAGCCCGGGGTGCAGCCCTCAGGGGCTCCTCAGGACCCCTCAGACCCCTGCCCTATACAGCTCAGCATTCACCCTAGCTCCCCGTGTTTCCCCAGCGCCTTGAGACTCTGGGGGGACCCCTGCCAACGTCCTGCCACTTGGCTTTAAGATGGCTGATCGGGCCACAAGGCAGAGAGCAACGGATCTTTGGAGGAGGGACTAAGAATGATGAACAGAGACCATTGGAGAACGAGGGATGTCAACTTCCTGCTCAACAGCCAATGAAAAGCTAGTTATCAAATACCATTTAAAAAAACAAACAGAAACCTTTCCTGCTATGGCACAGTCCCAGCAGGCAAATCTGAGACTAGAACCTAAGTCTCCTGATTCCCAGTTATGTGCCTTTTCCACTGAGCTAACAGCAAGGCTAAAATTGATAGAGATATGGTCTCCATCTCTTTTTCAATCTCCATATTCCATCTGCCCCAACTCCCCTCACAACATTTCCAGAATCCACCTCTTCTTCTCCCTGCAAACTGCCACCACATTGGTCCAAGCCCCATTCAGAACCCGACAACCAACTACTGCTTCAACCTCCTCACTGACCTCCCTGACTCCAGCCTTTCCCCTCTCCAGTCCATATTTCACACTGCTGCCCTGATCATTTTTCTAAAACCTCATTTTGGGATTGCCCACTCCGCAGAAACCTCCAGTTATTGCCCATCCATTTCCAACTAAAGCAGAAACTCCTGACCAAGGGCTTTAAGGCCTTCAATCAGTTCTTTCTCCCCCACCTATAATCACTCCTCTCCCATGACATCCCAGATCACATACTTTCTTCCTCTCAGGCCTAAGTACTCCCCATGGCCCCCTCTCTTCTCTGTTACCGCTGACCGTTTACTCATGCCTCCCCTCCAACCAATTGATCATATTTATTGAATGTTTGCTGTGTGAAGAGCACTGTATTCAGCACTGGGAGAGTACAATATGACAGAGTTGGTAGACACATCCCCCGCTCACAAGTTTAAAGTCTAGAAGGAGAGACAGACATTAATATAAATGAACTATGGCTACGTACATAAGTGCAGGGTCGGGGGCTGGGAGGGGGCGAATAAAGGGTGCAAATTCAAGTGCAAGGACAATGAAGAAGGGAGTGGTAGAAGTACCTCCCTTCTCTTATCCGGCAGACCACCGCTGCTCTCGCCTTCTTCAAAGCCCTTTTGAAATCTCCTCTCCCCAGAGAAACCCTCCCTGATCAATCGCTCATCTTCCCCACCCTATTTTCCCTCCTACTTACAGGCACTTTACCGTTACGGTGTCACCTAAGCAGTTGGATTCTCACTCCTACCTCCCCAACCCATCATAACATTTATGCACATGCCTTGATACACCATCGTTTCTCAGTAAATCCATCCATCAGTCTTTTTTACTGAGCACTTACTTTGTACAAAGCACTGTACTAAGTACTTGGGAGGGTACAATATAACAATATAACAGAGTTGGTAGACACAATCTCTGCCTACAATGAGTTTACAGTCTCAGAGGATGAGTTTAGAGTGTAGACCCTACTGTGTTCTCTTTCAGTGTCCGTCTTCACTGCTGGATTGGAAGTTCCTTGAAGGCAGGAATCATTGGACTCTCCCAAGTGTGCAGTACAGTGCTCTGATTACAGTAAGCACTCAAAAAATCCTATTGACTAATGTGGAGAGGGATGGCATCTTATCAAACCCAAGGACATTTGGACTTTGCCCACGATGCCAAGCAAGTTTCGCTGGAAGGCATCAGTCAGCACCAGACAAAATAATAAATAGGTCAGTGATGATGCCATGCGGTTATTCAATCAATCAATCAATCATTGGTATGTACTGAGCACTTACTCTGTGCACAGGAGTAGACTAAGCATTGGGAAGAGGACATTACCATGGAGTTCGTAGACATGATCCCTGCCCTCAAGGGGCTTCCGGTCTAGTGGATTCCTGTCTTGAATCCGGCAGTTGCTAAGTTCCTTCCTGAAATTCATCGGATGCCATTTGATATCCTATACATTAATGGAAGAGCTAACAAATGCAGCAACAGCCAGCAGCGTTGTTTTCTTGGGAAAGGAATGCAAGACAGGATTAACTTCGTCATTCCTCAGAAAAGAAGATGATTTCTAATGTGCTGCTCAGAAGAAAACAAGCATTTTGCAAATTACAGTAAGTTGACAGCTGCTAGCTAAACAATACCACATTAATTTCCAACGTTTTGCACATGGCTGCATGAGAGCTCCCTTAATCCCAGGGCCCATTTTACTTCTGCTTCATTGTTTCTGTCTTCCCGGGTAACACTTTGCAATCATTTACTGCTGCAAAATTCTCTTTCACCTCATGAATGTCACAGAAATAAAGTACCAGGTTAATTTCAATTTCCTTCCCAGAGGTGTGATAGGTTGCATTTAACTTCTTTTTGGGACTCATCAACTTCAAAATGCCCCCTAACCCCCACCAAAATAGCCACTTGATCAGTTTCTAGCGGAAACAAATCCATCCAAAACAGTAGAAAACTAACCAGAAAGTTTCAGATGCTATATATTTAATGACTTTGAAAGGAAGGGATTGATTTTGTCATTTGTGAATGGGCTTAGTCAAATTAATCCAGTCACTGTGCTGACTGAAACAGCATAGATGATGAGGAATTAGAGGATAAGACTGGTGGGCCATAAGAACTGTGTTTTAGAGCCTTTCTGCACAAATTCTCTAAGCCATGGGCTCTTTTTCTTCCTGCCTTCCACCGTGTGCTTGTCCTCACATGAAATACAAGAGAGTTCTTCTCTTTGAGAAGCTGTTGGTTCTTTAGGCTATTGACCATGGTTAGCATACCTTTTAAAGTCTAACTTCCCAAACTTGGGAAAATGCCACGGATATACAAAGACATCTTTCCAAGAGGGGTGGTCAGATTCCTGCCCTAAAGGAAAGCCCATAGTCATAGTAAGCACTTAAGAGATGCCATTATTATTATTATTATTTATTTGGAAGGGTAAATTACCAATTTGATATTAGAATTCTCTCTGAATAGGATACTTGAGGTGAGCTGAAATACTTAGCTACATATTTCTTGCCAAATAACACAAGTGTCAACAGGTTTGGAAGCCACTCTCTATGGAGGGAAAGCCCCACCAGGCAAGCAAAACTGGGCCCAAATTCTCTCCGCCAAATCCACCACTCAGAGCCAGATTTGCCCCAAGACAGTCATGTGTGACTGCAAATGGGAATTAATTATGAATATTTCAGGACACAAAGGGCCCTGGAGTTGCATAAGAGGGAAAGAAGGCAAAACTTGGCCGTTAGTTGCTAATATTGAGATATGCTTCTTGGCAGTTGGAAATTCTGGAGGCGGCAGTTTTACAACTCCCATCGCAATCTATTCTCATTAATACAGAAAACACTAAATTAAATTAGATCAGAATCATCTTCTCTAGATCCAGGTTCTGAATGCTGAAGAAATACTTCGCTATCCTCAATGCAGATAGCTGAAGACAAGTAGAAGGATTGAAATATTTTTAGTAGTCTGGTGAGAAAGGGGATGGGGAGAGGGGAAGAGAAGGGCAAGAGGGAAAGCGAGAGAAGGGAAAATGGGGGTGAAGAAAGTGACTGGAAGAGAGAGAGAGACAGAGAAAGAGAGAGAGAGAGGGAAAAAAAAGAGAGAACGATTAAATATAGATATTCCTAAATGGGAAGCTACAACAGGGGGATTTGCTGGGAAACAGTTGATAATTCAAACACTGCTGATCTGTGTTCCTCCTAGCAATTCCATTTTGATCTGGAGGAGCATGAAAATCAAATAGTGCAGGCTTTTAAAAGATATGTTTTATTCATTCAATAGTATTTATTGAGCGCTTACTATGTGCAGAGCACTGTACTAAGCGCTTGGAATGAACAAGTCGGCAACAGATAGAGACAGTCCCTGCCGTTTGACGGGCTTACAGTCTAATCGGGGGAGACGGACAGACAAGAACAATGGCAATAAATAGAGTCAAGGGGACGAACATCTCATAAAAACAATGGCAACTAAATAGAATCAAGGCGATGTACATTTCATTAACAAAATAAATAGGGTAATGAAAATATATACAGTTGAGCAGATGAGTACAGTGCTGAGGGGAGGGCAAGGGAGAGGGGGACGAGCAGAGGGAAATGGGGGGAAAAGAGGGTTAAGCTGCGGAGCGGTGAAGGGGGGGCGGTAGAGGGAGTAGAGGGAGAAGGGGAGCTCAGTCTGGGAAGGCCTCTTGGAGGAGGTGAGTTTTAAGTAGGGTTTTGAAGAGGGGAAGAGAATTAGTTTGGCGGAGGTGAGGAGGGAGGGTATTCCAGGACCGCGAGAGGATGTGGCCCAGGGGTCGACGGCGGGATAGGCGAGACCGAGGGATGGTGAGGAGGTGGGTGGCAGAGGAGCGGAGCATGCGGGGTGGGCAGTAGAGAGAAGGGGGGAGAGGTAGGAAGGGGCAAGGTGATGGAGAGCCTTGAAGCCTAGAGTGAAAAGTTTTTGTTTGGAGCGGAGGTTGATAGGCAACCACTGGAGGTGTTTAAGAAGGGGAGTGACATGCCCAGATCGTTTCTGCAGGAAGATGAGCCGGGCAGTGGAGTGAAGAATAGACTGGAGCGGGGCGAGAGAGGAGGAAGGGAGATCAGAGAGAAGGCTGACACAGTAGTCTAGCCGGGATATAACAAGAGCCTGTAGCAGTAAGGTAGCCGTTTGGGTGGAGAGGAAAGGGCGGGTGGCGGATCTTGGCAATATTGTAAAGGTGAAACCGGCAGGTCTTGGTAATGGATAGGATGTGTGGGGTGAACGAGAGAGACGAGTCAAGGATGACACCGAGATTGCGGGCCTGAGAGACGGGAAGGATGGTCGTGCCATCCATGGTGATAGGGAAGTCTGGGAGAGATCCGGGCTTGGGAGGGAAGATGAGAAGCTCAGTCTTGCTCATGTTGAGTTTTAGGTGGCGGGCCCACATCCAGGTGGAGACATCCTGGAGGCAGGAGGAGATGCGAGCCTGAAGGGAGGGGGAGAGGACAGGGGCAGAAATGTAGATCTGCGTGTCATCTGCGTAGAGATGGTAGTCAAAGCCGTGAGAGCGAATGAGTTCACCAAGGGAGTGATCCCCTCAGCACTGTACTCGTCTGCTCAACTGTATATATTTTCATTACCTTATTTATTTTGTTAATGAAATGTACATCGCCTTGATTCTATTTAGTTGCCATTGTTTTTACAAGATGTTCTTCCCCTTGAATCTATTTATTGCCATTGTTCTTGTCTGCCTGTCTCCCCCGATTAGACTGTATGCCCGTCAAACAGCAGGGACTGTCTCTATCTGTTGCCGACTTGTTCATTCCAAGCGCTTAGTACAGTGCTCTGCACATAGTAAGCGCTCAATAAATACTATTGAATGAATAAAACATATCTTTCATTCTAGGAATCCTTTGACCAATGCTACTTCGGAGGCTGAATTATATTTTGGGCGGTCGGACTGTGGCTGAAAACAGCAAGGCTTGGAGTGTAATACATTTTGCTGAATTTAGCTGATATCAAACAACGATTGGCTTAACTGACCAGACTGGCCTTGACCAGATATGTGGACGATCTGTGCCTACATTTGGGGATGGATCCCCTGCTGAGTTTTCATGGAAGCACACTTCATCGATGTTAAGCCAGAAAGCTTGTTCCAGCTCTGTCGTTGATCTTCTGGGTCTCAGTCTCCTCATCTGCAAAATGGAGATAAAAACACCCACTCTCCCTAGCTCTTGGACCGTGAGCATCAGGGAAAGGAAAAGAACTATGTCCAGTCTGGTTGCATTGCTTAGCATGGTGCTTGTCACATCAATCGATCAAACAATTGAGACCTACTGTGTGCAGAGTATTACACTAAGTCCTTGGGAGGGTACAACACAATAGAGTTGACACACATGATCCCTGCTCACAATGAGCTTACTGTATAGAGCGGAAGACAGACATTAAATACATTATAGGAAGGAGAAATGACAGGGAGTAAGGATATTGACATGAAGTCCTTTGGGGCTGAGAGTGGGGTGAATATAAACTGCTTAAAGGGTTCACATCCAAGTGGGTAGGTGATGCAGAAGGGAGAGGGTGTAAGGAAATGAGGGCTTAGCCAGAGAAGGCCTCCTGAAGGAGAAATGATTTTAATAAGGCACTGAAGGTGGGGAGAGCTGTGGTCTGTCTTCTACAGAGGGGGTAGGTCCAGGCTAGAGGGAGGACGAGGGCAAGGGGTCAATGGCAGGATAGACGAGACTGTGGTTCAGAGAATAGGTTGGCATTAGAGGAGCAATTAGTGCAGGTTGGGTTCCAGTAGTAGATAAACAAGGTTAGGTAGGAGGGAGAGAGCTAATTGAGTGCCTTAAAGCTGATGGTAAGGAGTTTCTCTTTGGCAAGCATTGGAGGGATTTGAGGAGTGGGGAGACAAGGACTGCTCCTACTCCATTCTGATCCTCCTTGACCTCTCTGCTGCCTTTGACACTGTCGACCATCCCCTCCTCCTCCATACCTTATCTCACCTTGGCTTCACGGACTCTGTCCTCTCCTGGTTCTCCTCTTACCTCTCTGGCCGATCATTCTCGGTCTCCTTCGCTGGAGCCTCCTCCCCTCCCATCCTTTAACTGTTGGAGTTCCTCAAGGGTCAGTTCTTGGCCCTCTTCTGTTCTCCATTTACACTCACTCCCTCGGTGAACTCATCCGCTCTCACGGCTTTGACTACCATCTCTACGCAGATGACACGCAGATCTACATCTCCGCCCCTGTCCTCTCCCCCTCCCTTCGGGCTCGCATCTCCTCCCGCCTCCGGGACGTCTCCACCTGGATGTCGGCCCGCCAGACTGAGCTCCTCATCTTCCCTCCCAAGCCCGGTCCGCTCCCAGACTTCTCCATCACCGTGGATGGCACGACCATCCTTCCCGTCCCGCAGGCCCGCAATCTCGGTGTCATCCTTGACTCGTCCCTCTCGTTCACCCCACACATCCTATCCGTTACCAAGACCTGCCGGTTTCACCTCTACAATATCGCCGAGATCCGCCCTTTCCTCTCCACCCAAACGGCTACCTTACTATTACGGGCTCTCGTTATAGCCCGGCTAGACTACTGTGTCAGCCTTCTCTCTGACCTCCCTTCCTCCTCTCTCGCCGCGCTCCGGTCTATTCTTCACTCCGCTGCCCGGCTCATCTTCCTGCAGAAACGATCTGGGCATGTCACTCCCCTTCTTAAACAACTCCAGTGGTTGCCTATCGACCTCCGCTCCAAACAAAAACTCCTCACTCTAGGCTTCAAGGCTCTCCATCACCTTGCCCCTTCCTACCTCTCCTCCCTTCTCTCTTTCTACCGCCCACCCCGCACGCTCCGCTCCTCTGCCGCCCACCTCCTCGCCGTCCCTCGGTCTCGCCTATCCCGCCGTCGACTCCTGGGTCACGTCCTCCCGCGGTCCTGGAACGCCCTCCCTCCTCACCTCCGCCAAACTGATTCTCTTTCCCTCTTCAAAACCTTACTTAAAAATCACCTCCTCCAAGAGGCGTTCCCAGACTGAGCTCCTCTTCCCCCTCTACTCCCTCTGCCATCCCCCTTTACCTCTCCGCAGCTAAAGCCTCATTTTCCCCTTTTCCCTCTGCTCCTCCACCTCTCCCTTCCCATCCCCACAGCACTGTACTCGTCCGCTCAACTGTATATATTTTCGTTACCCTATTTATTTTGTTAATGAATTGTACATCGCCTTGATTCTATTTAGTTGCCATCGGTTTTTACGAGATGTTCTTCCCCTTGACGCTGTTTAGTGCCATTGTTCTTGTCTGTCCGTCTCCCCCGATTAGACTGTAAGCCCGTCAAACGGCAGGGACTGTCTCTATCTGTTGCCGACTTGTTCATCCCAAGCGCTTAGTACAGTGCTCTGCACATAGTAAGCGCTCAATAAATACTATTGAATGAATGAATGAAAGGACTGGACGTTTTTTCAGAAAAACGATCTGGGCAGCCGAGTAAAGTGTGGATTGGAGAAGGGAGATTCAGGAGGCAGGGTGGCCAGTGAGGAGGCTGATGCAGTAATCAAGGGAGGAAATGACGAGTGTGGTAACAGATGGGATGGAATGGAAAAGACAGATTCTAAAGATGTTGTGAAGGTAGAACTGACAGGATTGCGTGACAGATTAAACGTGGGTTGAATGAGAGAGATGAGGTGAGGATGATGCCAAGGTCAAAGGCTTGTGAGACAGAGAGGATGGTGGTGTTTTCTACAGTGATAGGAAATTTAAGGGGAGGACAGGGTTTGAGTGGGAAGATGAGTTCTGTTTTGAACATGGTTTACGTTAAATGTTAAATTCCTGATAGATACAAAAATAAAGCAGTCAGAAAACAGTCAAGACAGAACAGCTCGCTTTCCTTCCAGCTCCCAGACACTGACACACTTTGACTGCCAAGTATATTTGTTCCCTGCAACTAAAAAGCCACTTTTGTCCAAGACAAAAGATGCATTCCTTTTCTATTAAAATCTGCAGTGCAAAATCTGCCAAAATGTCTTCCCGTAAGTGTCTTGGGATAATTTGCTCCTCGTCTGCTCTAATTTCCAGTAGGGCTGGAAGAGCGTTCTGTACATCAGTCTCATAAAGAAAAGCTGCAGCCAGTGCAGAATCAATTGCTCTTTTCCCAGGTAATCATTCATCTGCAGTGGGAACGGGAATTTGCAACAAGTGTTCCGGGCCATCTTGTTAGATCATTTTGGTTTTATAGAACAATCCTTCACTCCACAGCACTCGTTTTCACTCCGAGACAATAATTAGTGTTGATTTTAAAGTCATCAAGACTTTGGGTTTGTCCCCATTTGCTTTTCTGGGTAGAGCTGGGGGCCAGGCCGGGGGAGGGGAGAGGGTGTGGTCAAAGGAAGGATGGAGACCCAGACGTGGTTTTTTAATCTTGTTATCCCAGAACACTCATTCACACATCTTCAAATTCTGTCTTTTTCCCTGCTTGCAATTAATTTTAGTGCCTGTTACCCATGCTAGACTCTAAGCTCCTTGAAGGTAGGGATAAGGTCTACTGACTCTATTGGACTCTCCCAAGCACTTAGTACAGTTCTCTGTTCAAAGTAGGCACTAGATAAGTACCTTTGATCTATCTTCATTTTAGAAAAGGCTCAGGATTGTTAGTTGGATTCATGCTGAACAAAAATTTTCGGGCACTATATTCCACTTGAATCATATTGGATCACCCAAATGAAGTACATAGTTTATCTTGGCCACTGTTGGACAAACTTGTTTGGAATCTCTTCAAGCTAAAATGAACTAAAGTCACCGCTGTAGAATGGTTCAGCCTCTTTTATTTATACAGTGTTCTGTTGAGCTGTTTCTAAAGGTGATGTTACTGATGGCGGGATACTATCTATGTGTGCAAACGGAACACATTGCTGAACAGAGCAATGTGAGAGAAACTCTCTCCTACCCTCTCCACCCCCTGCACGGCTCTCAGGATGCTTGATCCTTGTTGTGCTCTAGGCTTTGTCACATTCAGGATCTGCCTCTGCTTTCAAGTCTGCTTCATGGTATACCAGTTTTCATGAAGCCTTTCCTCGTGGGGAGCCACACCCTCTTGCCTGGAACTCCCTCCTTCCTTCAAATCTGCCCAGGCCCAGTGAGGTCCAAGATCTGGTCACTAAACTCAGGGAGCTGATTTCCAGCTGCCTCTCACCTGCAACCTATCACGGGTCCCGACTGCCTTCACAGAGGCAGATGATGTTGTCCTCCAATTCCAGAGAGGGTGAGGTCAAGGTGAATCAGGAAACAGGATGAAAAATTCATCTGGGGATCTGGGGAGTCATATTTTACAAAAACTACATCTTCAAGCAATAAAACATTGCACATACTAGGTCAAAAATTTGCTTCTGGGGCCCCCAGCCTTCTTGTTTAGCTCTTTTACTTTGAAATTTCCCTTCTTATTTCAAGTTCCTCCTTACCTGTTATAACTCTATCCTCTCTTCCAGTAAGCAACACCACTTTTTCTTCCTCCTCACCTCCGACGATCATCGACCCCACCAACTATTCCATATGGTTTGAAAACATATGACTTTGTCTTTCTAATCGTTGACATGAGTGAAGAGGTGTAGGTGAGAACTCATCCTACTAAAAGCTCTTTGGCACCAAACAATGCTATATTAGATACTTCCAAGGTGTATCCTTTTAAGGAAAACACATTTGACATCTTTAAATATATCTATATTGATGGACTCTTTGACTACTTAAAGTAATTAAACACTGAAATACTGTTTAAGAGTGACATACCCTTAAAAATCACTTGTTGATAACTGCCAAGTTACTGAGTCACTGATTGCATGAAATTCAATCAGCCTTTGACTACCTCATGCCGTAAGAAGAGACATCTCAGAATAGAGAATCAAGAATGTGAGGGTGTATGTCTGTGTATAATATTAGTATTTGATTTTGTTTCCCATTTTTAAATAGTCTTCTTCAACTACCTAAAGCCCCTGCATCTTGTGCAATGACCAATATAATCAGCTGAGCCCAAGAAGTCACATTTTGAGGTGGGAGTCATTAGAGACTTTGTTGCTTACATGCGGGCATGCTCATGGTACAAAAGCCAAATACTCGTTTTGACTCATAGAGTCAGAAGAAAATGAGTTCCAATTCCGGCTATGCCACATATCTGCTGTGTGATCTTGGGCTAGTCACTTAGCTTCTCTGGGCCTCATCTGTAAAATGGGGATTAAGAGTGTAAGCCCCAAGTGGGACTGTGGGACTGTGTCCATCATGATTAACTTGTATTTACTGCAGTGCTTAGAACAATCCTTGGAACATAGTAACCGATTAACAAGTTACATTATTATTATTATTATAGTCCAAGAAAGATACCAACAACGTTATACAAATCTGCGGTAGCAGTAGTAATGTCTCAAACTCTCAGCCTGACAAGAAAATGTGATACATAAATGTCTCGTTTCTTTTTTTTTGTTTTTACGGTATTTGTTAATAATAATAATAATAATGTTGGTATTTGTTAAGCACTTACTATGTACCAAGCACTGTTCTAAGCGCTGGGGTAGATACAGAGTAATTCATTCAATAGTATTTATTGAGCGCTTACTATGTGCAGAGCACTGTACTAAGCACTTGGGATGAACAAGTCGGCAACAGATAGAGACGGTCCCTGCCATTTGACGGGCTTACAGTCTAATTGGGGGAGACGGACAGACAAGAACAATGGCAATAAATAGAGTCAAGGGGAAGAACATCTCGAAAAACAATGGCAACTAAATAGAATCAAGGCGATGTACAATTCATTAACAAAATAAATAGGGTAACGAAAATATATACAGTTGAGCGGACGAGTACAGTGCTGTGGGGATGGGAAGGGAGAGGTGGAGGAGCAGAGGGAAAAGGGGAAAAAGAGGGTTAAGCTGCGGAGAGGTAAAGGGGGGATGGCAGAGGGAGTAGAGGGAGAAGAGGAGCTCAGTCTGGGAATGCCTCTTGGAGGAGGTGAGTTTTAAGTAGGGTTTTGAAGAGGGAAAGAGAATCAGTTTGGCGGAGGTGAGGAGGGAGGGAGTTCCAGGACCGCGGGAGGACGTGACCCAGGGGTCGATGGCGGGATAGGCGAGACCGAGGGATGGCGAGGAGGTGGGCGGCAGAGGAGCGGAGCGTGCGGGGTGGGCGGTAGAAAGAGAGAAGGGAGGAGAGGTAGGAAGGGGCAAGGTGATGTAGAGCCTTGAAGCCTAGAGTGAGGAGTTTTTGTTTGGAGCGGAGGTCGATAGGCAACCACTGGAGTTGTTTAAGAAGGGGAGTGACATGCCCAGATCATTTCTGCGGGAAGATGAGCCGGGCAGCGGAGTGAAGAATAGACCGGAGCGGGGCGAGAGAGGAGGAAGGGAGGTCAGAGAGAAGGCTGACAGGTTGTCCCACTTGGGGCTCACAGTCTTAATCCCCATTTTACAGATGAGGTAACTGAGGCACCGAGAAGTCAAGTGACTTGCCCAAAGTCACACAGCTGACAGGTGGTGGAGCCGGGATTAGAACCCATGACCTCTGACTCCTAAGCCCTTGCTCTTTCCACTGAACCACACTGCTTCTTTCATTCATTCATTCAATAGTATTTATTGAGCGCTTACTATGTGCAGAGCACTGTACTAAGCGCTTGGGATGAACAAGTCGGCAACAGATAGAGACAGTCCCTGCCGTTTGACGGGCTTACAGTCTAATCGGGGGAGACGGACAGACAAGAACAATGGCAATAAACAGAGTCAAGGGGAAGAACATCTCGTAAAAACAATGGCAACTAAATAGAATCAAGGCGATGTACAATTCATTAACAAAATAAATAGGGTAACGAAAATATATACAGTTGAGCGGACGAGTACAGTGCTGTGGGGATGGGAAGGGAGAGGGGGAGGAGCAGAGGGAGATGGGGGGAAAAGAGGCTTTAGCTGCGGAGAGGTAAAGGGGGGTGGCAGAGGGAGTAGAGGGGGAAGAGGAGCTCAGTCTGGGAACGCCTCTTGGAGGAGGTGATTTTTAAGTAGGGTTTTGAAGAGGGAAAGAGAATCAGTTTGGCGGAGGTGAGGAGGGAGGGCGTTCCAGGACCGCGGGAGGACGTGACCCAGGGGTCGACGGCGGGATAGGCGAGACCGAGGGATGGTGAGGAGGTGGGCGGCAGAGGAGCGGAGCGTGCGGGGTGGGTGGTAGAAAGAGAGAAGGGAGGAGAGGTAGGAAGGGGCAAGGTGATGGAGAGCCTTGAAGCCTAGAGTGAGGAGTTTTTGTTTGGAGTGGAGGTCGATAGGCAACCACTGGAGGTGTTTAAGAAGGGGAGTGACATGCCCAGATCGTTTCTGCAGGAAGATGAGCCGGGCAGCGGAGTGAAGAATAGACCGGAGCGGGGCGAGAGAGGAGGAAGGGAGGTCAGAGAGAAGGCTGACACAGTAGTCTAGCCGGGATATAACGAGAGCCCGTAACAGTAAGGTAGCCGTTTGGGTGGAGAGGAAAGGGCGGATCTTGGCGATATTGTAGAGGTGAAACCGGCAGGTCTTGGTAACGGATAGGATGTGTGGGGTGAACGAGAGGGACGAGTCAAGGATGACACCGAGATTGCGGGCCTGAGAGACGGGAAGGATGGTCGTGCCATCCACGGTGATAGAGAAGTCTGGGAGAGGACCGGGTTTGGGAGGGAAGATGAGGAGCTTCTCTAAGTGTTAAGCATTTACTTATGTGCTAGGAACCATACTAAATGTTGGGGTAGTTATAAGCTAATCAGGTTGAACACAGTCCCTGTCCTACATGGGGCTCACAAATCTCCATTTTACAGATAAGGTAACTGAGGCACAGAGAAGTGAAGTGACTTGCCTAAGGTCACACAGCAGACAAGTGGTGACTCTGGGTTTCAAATCGAGGTCCTGTGGTCTTTCCACTAGGCCATGCTGCTTCTCACTTCTGTATTTAAATCATATGAATTATGGCATAGTTACCCACTAAGGAAAATAGGCATGTTATTTGCCATTTCAGAGAAGGATATGGCTAACCTTACTTTTTGGAAATAAATGTTGGACTTTTACTATGGAATCATCATGAAAGATATTTGGAGTTTATTTTGTGTGCGATACAGCCTGAAGAAGCAAAAGCCACGATTGCCTTTTAATTAAGAGGTAAACATTGATAAAAATGACTGATCAAGAGCTGGATAGGAGCCTGAAAACTACTAGATCTAATCTAAAATGAAGTGTTGAGATTAGCCAAATTCTCCTAGACAATATCTTCATGTAATACTATTTTTGAAAATCTTGTTCTGAGGCTAGGATCAATGAAATCTTAGAGGAGGATTTAGGAATGATGACAGGATTTTGTTCTTTGATAGATAGATGAGGAAAAAGCTCATATTAATTGGACTACATTAAAAAAAGTGACCAGCTTGAACTTTGACATGAGGTTTAATGCCTTTGCTATGAAACAACACTAGAAAAGTGTTGTATCAATGCAGAAAAAGTCTTAATACATTGTCCAAGACTTGGTCTGAAAAGCTGACTAGAGCTTGAGATGTTGAAATTTTGAAACCCTGCAAAATAGCATTAATCTATGAATCAATGGTATTTATTGAGTGTTTGCGGTGTGCAGAGCACTGTACTAAGCACTTTGGAGAGTACAGTACAAAAGAGTTGATAGACACAATTCCTGCCCACGGGGAGCTCACTGTCTACTCGACTGTAAGATCACCATCTGCCTGTAAACTTCTCAAGGGCAGGAACATGGATTTTACTTCCAGTGTACTCTCCCAAATGCTAAGTATTACCGATTAAGGTGAACCTCGTGCTTAATACACTTATGGAAACCAGTCTCAGATGTGGAAATCACATTTGAATTTAGAATGAAAAAATGACAAACCTGAAGGGGTTCATCCAAACAAAATTAGATCATTAGGAAAGAGCAGACTGTACACTCCAATAGATTGTAAACTATTCCAGTAGATTGCAAGCCCCTTGCGTGTAGGGATCATGTCTAAGAACTCTATTGTATTGTACTCTCCCAAGTGCTTAGTACAGAGTAGTTTGGCTTAGTGGAAAGGGCATGGGCCTGAGAGTCCAAGGATCTGGGCTCTAGTCCCAGCTCTGCCACTCACCTGCTGGGTCCCCTTGGGCAAGTCACTTCAATTCTCTGTGCCCCAGATTCCTCATCTGTTAAATAGGGATTCAGTACCTGTTCTGCCTCCTACTTAGATTGTTGGCCCCATGTGGGACAGGGACTGTATCCATCCTGATTCTCTTGAATCTACTCCAGTGCTAAGTACAGTGCTTGGCACATAATAAGTCTTTAACAAATGCCACAACTGTTATTATTATTAATGAATTGCATGGGCCGATCGATTGGTTGAAAATTCAAAGAGAATTGAACAAGGAACTCAAACTCAAAAACAGAGAATCTCTTCCTCACTCCAGAAGCTACCTAGAGTACCTTGATTTATGATGAGATTTGATAACCCTTTAGTGAGGAAGAAAAAACAATGGCCCTTCAATGGGATAAGATGGGCCAAATATTAAACCGTATTATGTAGTAGAATCCAGGCCAACCTCAATCAAATATCAAAGGTGAAACACTGAGTGAGGCTGTCTCAACCAGGTGCTGCAAACTGGCAGTATTTATATTCCTGAAATTATCATAATCAGTTGGAAATTTAATAAAATAAAGTGTGGCTAACCAAGAATCTGTCACTTTCATTTTCAAACTTGTTTTCCAAGGAAAATTCAATTTGCTCGATTTCTCATTTGGTAGTGCAAGAAACACTGAAATGCACTGGGGAAAGAGGCATTCATTTCATTTTCACTTCAACTGTTCCTTCCCTCTTCAAGATTTTCTTGGGGAAAGCAGGGACAGAGGGCTGTTTATCAGTGGGTTTTGCTTTGGGAAAAGACCACGAAACTTTGCATTTTGTCACAACCTCCCAAGTCAGAATTATTGGACATGATGTTGTCATTTAGTCCTAATAGCTGCTCTCTCATTAGACAGGCATTTCCAAATATTTCCCCATTATTAAAAGGAGGAGTAATTAGGTTTGATTAATGTGTCCTATGTGGAGAGGGCTAGAGACAGATAAGAGGATAGCTAACCAGACATTGTCATTGGCCCCCAGAGAACATGCAATCTAAAAAGGGGGAGGGGAGAACTGATCCTGGACCCACAAATAACCCTATCAGTAAAGTTGGAACAATAAATTAACAGTGACAACAACCAAAGCTGGAATCGGATTGTCCTTCAGTTCAAAGACAATGCTGCTGACAGTAAGACTGCATCTGTGGCTGTGAGTGTCATGGAGAGAAATTCTCCTGCGCATTTGCAACCATTTCTCCGTCCCCCTGCCATTCAAGTCTTTGACTACCATCTCTACGCAGATGACACGCAGATCTACATCTCTGCCCCTGTCCTCTCCCCCTCCCTTCAGGCTCGCATCTCCTCCTGCCTCCAGGATGTCTCCACCTGGATGTCGGCCCGCCACCTAAAACTCAACATGAGCAAGACTGAGCTCCTCATCTTCCCTCCCAAGCCCGGTCCTCTCCCAGACTTCCTTATCATCATGGATGGCATGACCATCCTTCCCGTCTCTCAGGCCCGCAATCTCGGTGTCATCCTTGACTCGTCTCTCTCGTTCACCCCACACATCCTATCCATTACCAAGACCTGCCGGTTTCACCTTTACAATATCACCAAGATCTGCCCTTTCCTCTCCACCCAAATGGCTACCTTACTGCTACAGGCTCTCGTTATATCCCGGCTAGACTACTGTGTCAGCCTTCTCTCTGATCTCCCTTCCTCCTCACTCGCCCCGCTCCAGTCTATTCTTCACTCCGCTGCCCGGCTCATCTTCCTGCAGAAACGATCTGGGCATGTCACTCCCCTTCTTAAACACCTCCAGTGGTTGCCTATCAACCTCCGTTCCAAACAAAAACTCCTCACTCTAGGCTTCAAGGCTCTCCATCACCTTGCCCCTTCCTACCTCTCCTCCCTTCTCTCTTTCTACCACCCACCCCGCATGCTCCGCTCCTCTGCCGCCCACCTCCTCACCGTCCCTCGGTCTCACCTATCCCGCCGTCGACCCCTGGGCCACGTCCTCCCGCGGTCCTGGAATGCCCTTCCTCCTCACCTCAGACAATCTAATTCTCTTCCCCTCTTCAAATCCCTACTTAAAACTCACCTCCTCCAAGTGGCCTTCCCAGACTGAGCTCCCCTCTTTTTCCTTCTGCTCCCTCTACCCCCCCTTCACCTCTCCGCAGCTAAACTCTCTTCTCCCCCCTTTCCCTCTCCTCCTCCCCCTCTCCCATCCCACCCCCTCAGCACTGTACTCGTCCGCTCGACTGTATATATCTTTATCACCCTATTTATTTTATTTTGTTTAATGAGATGTACATCACCCTGATTCTATTTAGTTGCCATTGTTTTTATGAGATGTTCTTCCCCTTGACTCTATTAATTGCCATTGTTCTTGTGTGTCCATCTCCCCCGATTAGACTGTAAGCCCGTCAAATGGCAGGGACTGTCTCTATCTGTTGCCGACTTGTTCATTCCAAGTGCTTAGTACAGTGCTCTGCACATAGTAAGCGCTCAATAAATACTATTGAATGAATGAATTAATGAAAGTGAGACTATTGAATGAATGAATGAATGAAAGTGAGCACTGCTCCCACAATAATGGTGAAGAGGGGCAAGGTGCATCCTACCGTAGGCGGGTTATGTCCTTGAGTTGTTTCAGTAGCCGTGGTGAGGGTTTGCACTAAGCCATCTGCACTCTCTCCCCTGGTCTTCTGTGGTCACTGGTACAACCTGTGAGAGGAAAGGTGGGGAGAACAGATAATAATAATAATAATGTTGATATTTGTTAAGCGTTTACTATGTGCAGAGCACTGTTCTAAGCACTGGGGAAGATACAGGCTAATCAGGTTGGACACAGTCCCTGTCCCACATGGGGCTTGTCGTCTTAACCCCCATTTTACAGATGAGGTAACTGGGACACAGAGAAGTGAGGTGACTTGCCCAAGGTCACACAACAGACAAGTGGTGGAGCGATGCAGCCCCTCTCCCATGTGGCAAGCCATCACTAAATTTGCTACTCAGAGTGACTTACTGAGGGTAGTGGTGGGGGGACAAAGGGGAAGGGTCCACTTGCTTGAGAAAACCAGCAGAAAAGTAAAAACAAGAAATGAATAGCAAGTCCAATACACCATAGTCACCCATTTCATAATTTGACAGAAACCAGAAAATGCAGGAGCATCAGATCTGGGGGCATACGTGGGTCAGGCCAGGTATTTTACTGGGCAGACACACCCCATCCCCCACCCCAGATAGAAACTTCTACCTCCGGACAGATCTGAAAGCTCTGATCCCAGCAATTGTCTCATTGTGAAACCATCTCTGAAAAGCCAGTGCTCCAATAATAGAAATATAACCATAACTGTAGTATTTGTAAAACGCTTACTATGTGTCAAGCATTGTACTATGCACTGGGGTAAAGACAAGATTAATCAATCAATCAATCAATAAATAAATCATATTTATCGAGGTCTTTTGTGTGCAGAGCACTGTACTACGTGCTTGGGAGAGTATAATACAACAGAATTAGCAGAAACGTTCCCTGCTCATAACTAGCTTACAATCTAGTGGGGGAGACAGACATTAATATGAATAAGTAATTTATTATATATAATTAAAGATAAAGATACGAGTGTAAGTGCTGTGGGGTTGGGGGTGGGGCGAATATCAAGTGTCCATTATCAGGTCAGACTCAACACCCTTCCCATGTGGAACTTCTAGTCTACAGGGGAGGGAGAACATTTTACAGTTGAGGAAACTGAAGCCCAGAGGAGTAAAGGGAGTTGCCCAAGGTCACTCAGCAGACAGGCGGCAGAGCTGGGATTAGAACCCAGGTGCCCTGACTTTCCATTAGGCCATCCTGCTTCCAATGCCTATGGACCCAGGATGCTGGCGGAAATGGGTTGCCCCATCTCTGTGTCTCAGCAAAGATAAGCTTCTCTGAATTTTCACCCCCCGAAACTCCTCCTACTCATTCAAAACAAACATAGGAAAACACTTCTCACCCAGTGGGTGGTGAGCATATGGAATTTGTTCTCATGGGAAGTTGCACATAGGAAAATTTCAGTAGGTTCAAGAGGAGTTGGGATAAATTCATGGATGACAAATTCAATGAATCAATGTATTTATTGAGCGCTTACTGCATCCAGATCACTGTATTGAGTGCTTGGGTAAGTACAATACAGTAGAGTTAGTAGACACAATCCCTGCCCATGAAGAAGCTTGCACACTGTTTCTTACTAGAAGGAAAGTTAGGGGTGGAGAGTTTAGGATCATTGTCATGAGAAACAGCGTGGTCTAGTGGAAAAAGCAGGGCCTGGGAGTCAGAAGATGTGGGTTCTAATGCCAGTTCTGCCACATGTCTGTTGCGTGACCTTGGGCAAGTCACTTCATTTTTCTATGCCTCAGTTACCTCATCAGTAAAATGGGAATTAAGACCGTGAGCCCCATGTGGGATGGGGACTTTGTCCAAACTGATGATCTTGTACTCACCCCAGTGCTTAGAACAGTCCTTGGCACATAGTAAGCACTTAACAAATATCACAATTATTATGAACAACAGCAGCAGAATTTATTTATCATGTGCTCTGTTCAGAGCACTGTACTAGGCCCTAGGGAACATTGTAAATGTTTTTATGTTTGTCCCCCCCATTAGAGTGCAAATCCTTGTGGGGACTGTACCACGTTGATGCTGAAAATATAATAATTATGATATTTGTTAAGTGCTTACTATGTGCCAAGTACTGTTTTAAGTACTGGGGTAGATACAAGAGAGTCAGGCTGGACACAGTCCTTGTCCTACTTAGGGTTCATGCTCTTTCTTAATACCCATTTTACAGATGAGGTAACTGAGAACCAGAGAAGCAAAGAGATTTGCCCAAGGTCACTGTCCAGACATCTGGCGGAGCTGGGATTAATAATTCTGGTATTTGCTGAGTGCTTACCACGTGCCAGGCATTGTATTAAGCTGTGGGGTGGATACTAGCAAATTGGGTTGGACACAGTCCCTGTCCCAGGTGGGGCTCACAGTCTCAATCCACATTTTTCAGATGAGGTAACTGAGGGCCTGAGAAATTAAGTGACTTGCCCAGGTCACAAAGCAGTCAAGAGGCGGAGCCGGAATTAGAACCCATGACCTTCTGACTCCCAGGCCCATGCTCTAGCCACTAAGCCAAAGTGTATGTGAGTGTGCCTGTGTGTGTGTGTGTGTATGTATATGTGCATATATATATATATATATATGTGTGTGTGCATATATATTATATACACAATTTATATTTGTCAAGGCCTTACCATGTGCCAGGCATTGTGTTAAGAACTGAGGTAGATACAGGCCAATCAGGTTGGACACAATTCATGTCCCACATGCGAATCACAGTCTTAATCTCCATTTACAAATGAGGAAACAAGCACAGATAAGTGAAGTGATTTCCCCAAAGTCACATAGCAGAGAAGATTAGAACCCAGTTCCTCTGCCTCCCAGGCTTGTATTCTTTCCACTAGGCAACACTGCTCTTGGACATGTACAGATGTGTATATATAATAGATAGATAGATAGATAGATAGATAGATAGATAGATAGATAGATAGATAGATAGAAAGAAATAGATAGGGAAGCAGCTTGGCCTGTCGGATAGAGCATGGGCCTGGGAGTCAGAAGGTCATGGGTTCTAATACCGGCTTTGCCACTTGACTGCTGTGTGACCTTGGGCAGGTCACTTCACTCCTCTGGGCCTCAGTTACCTCATCTGTTAAATGGGGATTGAGACTGTGAGCCCCATGTGGAACAGGGACTGTGTCCAACCCAATTAGTTTGTATCTACCCCAACAGTTAGTACGATGTCTGGCACATAGTAAGTGCTTAACCAATACCTCAATTATTACTATTATTATTATTATTATTACCTTTATTACTAAATATAGAGTGTGTGCCTTGTAATTGAAGACAATCACCAATCAGTAGCATTTTTTGAGTGCTTACTGTGTGCAGAGCACTGTACCAAGCATTTGGGAGAGTACAATGTAAGAGTAGGTAGACATGCTACCTGTCCACAATGCGCTTATAGTCTTGAGGGATAATTGACAGTGAAGTTCACCAATGAGTGAATGTTTCCCCAGAAAGGCCAATGAGGGATCCACAGTCCTGGCCTCACTGGGCATACAAAAAGACTGTCCCTTGTTGTGTTTTTGAATTTAACATTTGTATCTCCCGGTCCTGTTTTCTATAATGATATTACTACTAATAATGATGAAGGCATTTGTTAAACACTTACTTTGTGCCAAGGACTGTATTAAATGCTCCCTTTCTGTTTGCTCAGAGAGTTATTCCCTTCTTGAAGGCATTGTGCCATGCTGCTCTGTCCTTAGCAACCGACTCCCAGTTTTCAACAGGGTGAAACTTCATCTTCAAACCCAAAAATTAGCTCTTTCGATTTATCTTCAGCATTTTTTTTGTGACCAGAAATGTTACATGAGAAGCAGCATGGCCTAGTGGAAAGAGCTTGGGCCTAGGGATCCGAAGACCTGGGTTCTAATCCCAGGTCCACTATTTCTCTACTGTATGACCTTGGGCAAGTCACTTAACGCCTCAGTTCCCTCATCTGCAAAATGGGTTTTCCCTCTCCTACTTAGACTGTGAGCCCCAGGACCTGATTACCTTGTATCTAGCCCAGTGCTTAGTACAGTGCTTAGCACATAGTACGCGCTTGATAAATACCACAAATATTGCTTTAAAAGACGGGGCTGATTGATCTCCGGCAGTGAGTCATGGCATCTGTTGAGTTGTATACTCTTCCAGGCTTCCAAATGCCCTAAGACCAACTGTGAAATACCATGATCGTACAGAAATGATGGCTGGATTTCTCTCCCTTGTTTCTCAAATCTGTTGTTAGGGGCTCACAATGTGAATCACCTAGAATGCTGAACTGTGTGGCAAGCCCGCAAGGAGACGTCTCTACATCTGCTTTTCTAGGTTCAAACAAAATGTAGCACTTCCTTCTAATTATCTTTATTAAATTGCCCAGCATGACATAGTTAATAGCCTTGGAAAAACATTCTGAGTATACAATGTGACCCAGAATAGAAACTATTAGGAACAAAAATGCTTTGAAATGAACATGGAATGTTTTGGTTATTTGTTCTTCAAGACAGAAAGTTTCCGAGACCAAGTGGGCTATCCTCATGCCCGGTCCATGGAACCACAGCAAGGTGGCAGCCCCATTAGGGTGAGAACTTACCATTCAACTTTCTCTGAGCGAACCTGGGTCATACGGGCAAAAGAGATGGGTTGGTGATGCAGTCGGGGGCTTTCAGGACAAACCAATTGGTAACCTCAATATCTAGAAATACCCAGAAAGAGAGAATTCAGGAGAACTGTTCCCTCTCTATTTCCAAACAAGGTTGCCATTTATTTCAGGGAGCCAGTCAACTCAACAGCCTCCCTTATTCATTTTTTTCAATATGCTATTTCCCTGCAGGTCTGGGGAAAGGGAAAAATTTTGAAAATCAAGGGACCCTTAAGCCAACAGAGTCTTTCTCCAGGACATGGAGCCACCCACTCAGCTCTGCCAGAACATCGCTAGGAATTCGGGGAATGATTGTCTGGCAACAGGATCCTTGGTGGAAACAGGGCGTTGTGAGGGGAGGGGAGGGTATGGAAGAAGTGATAGAGCTTAGGCCAGGATCAGAATGTTCTAGGTTCTAATCCTGACTCCACCACTTGTTTTTTTGTGTGGCCTTAGGCAAGTCACTTAAATTCTCTGTGCCTCAGTTACCTCATCTGTAAAATAGGGATTAAGACTGTGAGCCCCAATCGGGACAGGGGTTGTGTCCAACCTGATTCCCTTTGGGAAGCATCACGGTCTAGTGGATAGAGCCCGGGCCTGAGAGTGAAAAGGACCTAGGTTCAAATCCCAGCTCTGCCACCTTGCTGTGTGACGTTGGGCAAATCACTTAGCTTCTCTGTGCCTCAATTACCTCATCTGTAAAATGGGGATTAAGACTGTGAGCTCCATGTGGGAAATAATATCAGGGACTGTATTCAACCTGATTACCTTCTATCTACTCCAGCACTTAGAACAGTGCTTGACAAATAGTAAGAGCTTAACAAGTGCCATTATTATTATTATTAGATGGGAGAGCTAGGTATTCCTTATTTTCTTTGTTCATTAGCCCTTTCCCAGGGCCCACCTCCACTTCTCCCCACTTCTGTTCGTGTGCTTTCTTCACTTTGTGAACCTGATAGGTAATTTCAGGGGATTCTTTACACTCTTCTGTCAGGTAAGCAGGTATCTGGAATTCAACACAGTTATAATAAATACCTTGGGAGTTAATATCTTAATTTTTCCTGGTGGAATAAAGCTTGCATTTGGAAATCTGCTTTTCTGCCAAGTCTAAGCAGCTTAGCCAGTGGAAGACAATCTCTTGAGACAACAATATATTACAATTCATGAACACAGCATTATTATTTGTTATTTATTTATTTATTTCTGGGATTTTCTATGACACCTTTCCTCTAAGGGCTCAAGGCACCATACCAAGACATCTGAATGGGGAAAATCCTCACGTTGTTCTTCTGCCAGAGTGAAAAGGAAAAGTGAGAGTGAAGACCAGAGACTGGAAGAGGCAGGTTGGAGCATGAGCAGGAGGGCAGGGGGGTTGGATGCAAGGGGTGCAAACCAGGAAGAGCAAGTCGACCTCTTCAAAATCACCTTTTGACATGTCCTTTCATTACTCAATTTGGATCGCGTATCATGGAAGAATTAGGGCACATTCTTTCCCCAACACCAAACTCTCTGGTGTAACATGAGCTACTTGAGGAGCAATTATATGGGCATGTGAACTGAAAAAATATCAGATACGGTGTTGTCTTTGAAGAATTTAACCCCAATCCTATTAATTCCTATTGAGTCAAGAATGGTAATGGCAATTATTAAATGCTAAATACTGGGGTAGACATAATACAATTGGAACAGAGCCAGTCCCTCTCCCACATGGGGATCACAATCTGAGAAGGGAAAGCAGTTTCTTATCCCCATTTTATGGATGAGGAAACTGAGGCCCAGAGAATCAATCAATCAATGGCATTTATTGAGCATTTCCTGTGTGCAGAGCAGCTTATTAAGCATTTGGAAGAGTAAAATACAGCAGAGTTGGCAGGCACATTCCCTGCCCACAAAGAACTTACAGTCTAAATATGAGCTTAGAGTTTAGAGAATAATAATAAAGGTATTTGTTAAGTGCTTACTATGTGCCAAACACTGTTCTAAGCACTGGGGAAGATACAAGGTAATCAGGTTGTCCCACAAAGGGCTCACAGTCTTAATCCCCATTTTACAGATGAGGGAAGAGGCACAGAGAAGTTAAGTGACTTGCCCAAGGTCACACAGCAGACAAGTGGTGGAGCCAGAATTAGAACCCAGGACCTCTGACTCAAGTAAAGTGACCTGCCTGAAGTCACAAAGCAGGTCAGTGACATAGGTGGGATTCAAATCCTGGTGTCTGGCTCCCAGCCCTGAGTTCTTTCCACTAGGCCACTCTGCCTCTTGACATGGGGGCAGTTAAGTAGCCTCCCCTGCTGGAAGCTCTCCTGGTGGCAGGTGTCTTTCCCACAGGAAGTCCTCATAGAAGTGCTCTTATTGTATGGCCTGCCTAGCCCAGAGAGACTGAAAGACACAGAGAGAGATAGGGAAAGAGAAACAGGTCAGTTGGACAGCTACTTAAAGAAAGCCAAACAGAGGCTCTTTCCCTCTGGTAACGGGATTGTTCTTGGCTAATAAGGGATAAATGGAAGCTTCTGTCTGAAACAGCTGTAGAGCTAATGTTTGCATTGATCTGCCTGAATGCTATACTGCCTTTGAAACTCCAGTGAATAGATTAGCATGCCAGTTACCTCAGAGAGGAGGTGCAGATCATTCTCAGGCTATGTCATGATTATCTTGGACATATCTTTCCCTCCAATCAGCGTGATGGTAGCAGGGTTCATTGGACCATTAGGGTTCATTTAAAAAATAATAATAACTGTGGTATTTGTTAAGTGCTTATGTGTCAAGCACTGTGCTATGCTCTGTGGGAGGAACAAGATAAACAGGTCAGACACAGTCCCAGTCCTATGTCAGTCAGTCATATATACTGAGCGCTTACTGTGTGCAGAGCACTGTACTTAGCGCTTGCGAGACTACTATATAACAATATAACAGACACATTCCCTGCCCACAACGAGTGACAGTCTAGAGGGCTAAAGGACACACAGTCTTAAGTAGGAGGGAGAACAGGGATTGAATCCCTATTTTACAGTTGAAGAAACTGAGGCTCAGAGAAGTAAAAGGACTTGCCCAAGGTCACAGAACAGGCAAGTGACAAAATTGAGATTCAAACCCAGGTCCTTTTGTTCCCAGGGCTGTGTTTTTTCCACTAGGCCTCGCTGCTTCCCATGCCATTTGTAGCTTTTATTGTTTTTTTTCCAACTTTTTTAATGGCATTAGTTAAGTGCTTACTATGTGCCAGACACTTTACTAAGCACTGGAACAGTTACAAGCTAGTCAAATTGGACCCAGTCCATGTCCCACATGGGGTTCAGACTCTTAATCCCCATTTTACAGATGAGGTAACTGAGGCTACCTACCTATAATACATTTTAGTGTCTGTCTCCCGGCTAGATTGTAAACCTTTTGAGGGGAGGGATAATGCCTTTATTCTCCATTCTGCTCTCCCAAGCACTTGGTACAGTCTTCCACACACAATAGGTGCTTAATAAATCTTATTGATTGATTGATTCACTGAGCTGAGTGGCCACTACTTCAGAGTGGGGAAGAGGGGATGCTACTTTGAAAAACAATAGTTGTTTCCTTGGATTTTCCTCATGGAAGGGGTAGTACCGTGGGCAAACCTGGGGGAAAAAATCACTTTCTATTTCCAAACACACTATGGAAAGAGTCTGTTGGAGCTGAAAAGGTGGCTGATGTCAGAGTCCAAGCAAGACAGAGAAGACTACATCTTGAGAGTTGATAATAAAAATATTAAGCAACTCATGCATTTTCTTGAAAATCTGGCTTGTTTGCTGAGGCTATTCTGAGATCTGGAGCTTGGAACTTTCCTTAGTTTATTGTTATCATTTTGCCAAACTGACAGGAAAACCTGGCCAAAGATGTTGGCCTTTCAGCCCATCGTGAGTCATCTGGCTCATTTAGCTAAGGAGTTTCACATGCAGCTCTCCTAGTTCATTCATTCATTCATTCAATTGTATTTATTGAGCGCTTACTGTATGCAGAACACTGTACTAAGCGCTTGAAATGTACAATTTGGCAACAGATAGAGACAATCCCTGCCCAACAATGGCTCACAGTCTAAAAGGGGGAGACAGACAGCAAAACAAAACAAGTCTAGTCTTCCATGACTGGATGAGAGGATCTGAAAAGTCCAGGTAGGAGAATTTTCATCATCTCCCCATCTGATGGAGAGCAATGAGCCTGCACTGCCAGCATGCAGGTATGCAGATCTATTGTCAAGGAGTGGTCCTTACTGAGCACTTACTGAGTACAAATTACCACATTAAGCACCTGGGAGAGAACAGCAGAACCACAATATATGGTTCTGATGGAACTTACATGGAATTCCATGTAACATGGAGTTTACCCTCCAACTGGGATAACAAAGAAGTATTCACAAACAATAGAATCATAATGAATACAACTGGAAGGTCAGTCACATATATGTATGCGTATAACTTCTGAGGATGGACATAAATAACCCAATCCATAAATCCACAAGGGGGTTGGAGGATTAATATCAATCAATTGATTAATCAGTGGTATTTAGTGAAGTCTACTGTGTGCACAACATTGCAAATAGCACTTGAGTGAGTACAAAAGACATAATTCTGCTCTTAGGGAGCTTACAGTCTAGAGGAGGAGATAAACTTTAAAATCCCTTTTTTTCCCCAAAGTATTTGTTAAGGGCTTACTATGTGCCAGCAGCTGTATTAAGCACTGGGGTAGATACAAGCTAATCAGTTTGAACAAAGTCCGTGTCCCACATGGGACTCACAGTCTTAATTCCCATTTTACAGATGGGGTAACTGGGGCACAGAGAAGTTAAATGACTTGCCCAAGGTCACACAGCAGATAAATGGCAGAGCTGGGATTTAAACCCAGGCCCTCTGACTTCCAAGCCCCTGCTCTTCCCACTAGACAACACTGCTTCCCTTACCGGTAGGAGAAGCAGCAGAGTATAGGGATATGTATATAAGGTCTGTGGGGGAGTATAAAAGTGCTTAGGGTGGACCCAAATACATAGATGACACAGAAAGGAGGGAGAATAGGGTAGGGAGATGAGAGATTAGTCGCACTTGGTCAGGACCGAAAATGGAGAGATTTAGTATGGAGAGTTTGGAGAACTTAGTTCTTAGCCCAGCTCTGCCACTGGCCTGCTGTGTGACCTTGGGCAAATCAGCTAACCTCTCTGGGCCTCAGTTGCCTCATCCATAAAATGGGATTAAGATATCGGCTCTCTGTAACTCAAAGATTTTTAGCCCTGTGTGGACCAAGGACTGTGTCTGAGCTCATCATCTTGTACTTAATTCAGCACTGAGCGCCATAAGCATTTTATAAATCCTATTTCATTATTATTATTATTATCATTTTATTGTTGTTATTACTATTATTACCTGATGAAATAGATGCTAAATGCACAATACTGGAGGGGATATTTTGTTCAGGTGCCTGCATAGGCTCTTTGTCCACATATGGATCACTGAAGAAATGTCTCAGAATTTCCAAGATAGCACCATCATTAAAATGTTCAAAAAGGAAGATGGAAGAGCTGAATACAGAACCTATCATGGCCTATAGTCTCTGCTCTCCTTCTGGATGAATCCCTGGGCAATCCTATGGGTCTACCCTGCTTCAGCACTTAGGTATAAGACTTTAATTGATTGCCATTTGATTCATTCTGATTACCCTGTTAATCACAAAGTTTGTCAACCTCCCCCATCAGAGTGTCGGTCTATCGTGGGTAGGGAAAACATCCTATGCTTCTGTGATACTTTCCCAAGCACATAGTTCAGTGCACTGTGCCCAGTAAGTGCTCAATAAATTCCTTCACTACTATAACAACACGGATCTAGTTCTTCCATTAAAGATCACCTAAGAAATGGTCTCCAGGGATCTAGAAGAACCCTCTTTCTCCACTCCTTGAATTATTTGGTCCTAAACAATTTGCCCTATAAGCTTTAACTGTAACCATGGCTTTATATTTGAGAATCTTTTGTGAGCTAAAATTTTAGCCTAAAGAAATAGTTCCTCCCCCAACCCCACCAGAGGGAATAATTGTAGACAAGGTAATATATACATTAATAAGCAGAGTTGGCAGCGAGATTAATGAGATGGACTTCCAAATAATCAAGGCTCTGACTTTCAACTAGAATACAATGCTGGCAACTCCCGTTCCCTGCCCCACAATGCCCCCTTCCAGTCCAAACAGCTACTGCCGCTGTCAGCAGAACCGGGCCCTCACTGAGTCAATGAAGTGGGCTCATTCCAGCTTTGGGAGACACTTGGATGAGGTGCAGGAGAAAAACCAACCCAAGAAAAGGAGTAAATATTCTACCAGCACTTCAAACTCAACATGTCCAAAACTGAACACGTCATCTTTCCCCCTATACCCATTCCCCGCCTGATTTTCCCATCTCAGTCGACAACACCACCATCTTCCCCATCCAAGAAGCCCACACCCTTGGTGTCAATTCTCACATTCAGCCTGGTGCCAAATCCTATGGATTTTTTTTTTTCCTGCACATCTCCTGGATTTACCCTTTCCTTTCCACCCAAACTGCTGCCAATGTGGTTCAAGTTCTGGCAAGTTCTGGTCTGGCCACTGCTAGATTATGGCATTAGCTCACCACTCCCAGCTTCTCTCCCCACTCCAGGCTCTTCTGCATGCTGCCGTTGCACAGATCGTCTTCCTGATGCATCATTCGGTTCCCATCTCTCTTCTCCTTAAAACCCTCCACTGGATCGCTGTGTCTAACAGAAACTCCTCATCGTCAGCTTCAAAGCTCTCCACCACGTGACTCTGCCTTACCTGTCTGCTCTCTTCAGCCTCTATCCTCCAACCTGCTGTCTTCATTCCTCCCAAGTGACCTTCTAGCTGCACCTCATTCTCAATCCTTCCACCTCTATCCCTTCACTCATGCTATTCCCCTGGCCTAGAACTCTCTCCATCTGCCCACATCAGACAGATAGCAGCTTGTCCCACTTTCAAATCCCTCTTAAATCCCACCTGCTGTAACAAGCTTCCCCCAATTCATTTCCCAGCACCCTGAGCTGTATCACCCCTTCAGGCGACTCTAGCACTTAGGAACTCTCCTTAGGCTCAATTTATTTATTGCATACACCAAGTGGGTGCTCAATAAATACCACTATTAGTGTTACTACTGCTTATTAAGAGGTCAGAAGTGTTACTTGTGAAAACAGTGAGGCATGGAATGGCCAAATATCCTGGAGTGAATGTCAAATTTCTTAAGTGGAGCAACTCAATCAATCAATCATTTATATTTGTTGAGCACTTACTGTGTGCAGAGCACTGTACTAAGTGCTTGGGAGAGTACAACATAACAGAGTTGGTGGTACTAACAGGACAAGGCTATGTGCCTCTAGTGACTTGTGACACCTTGTACCAAACAAGAAGCTATATTCAAGGCCAGGTGAAAAAAAAACACATTTGATTGACTCTCTACCTCATTTGTCCTCCCGCTCCTTATTGTGTTCCTCCTCCAGCTCCAAACCGTGGTCTGGGTTGAGCTCCACGGTGTGGAAAGGGAGATTCAAGCTACATTCATTCAACCATATTTATTGAGCGCTTACTGTGAAGCGCTTACTGTGAGCGTTACTTATGAAGCACTTGGGAGAGTACAATACAGCAGAATTAGAGGCGTCAATCTATTGATCAATGGTTTATATTCATTCATTCATTCATTCATTCAATCAATAGTATTTATTGAGTGCTTACTATGTGCAGAGCACTGTACTAAGCGCTTGGAATGTACAAATCAGTAACGGATAGACACAGTCCCTGCCCTTTGACAGGCTTACAGTCTAATTGGGGGAGGAGGACAGACAAGAACAAAAGCAATAAATAGAATCAAGGGGATGAACATCATTAAAACAATAGCAAATAAATAGAATCAAGGTGATGTACGTCTCATTAACAAAATGAATAGGGTAATGAAAATATATACAGTTGAGAGGACGAGTACAGTGCTGAGGAGATGGGAAGGGAGAGGGGGAGGAGCAGAGGGAAAGGGGGGAAAAGAGGGCTTAGCTGAGGGGAGGTGAAAAGGGGGGTAGAGGGGCAGCAGAGGGAGCTGAGGGAAAAGGGAAGCTCAGTCTGGGAAGGCCTCTTGGAGGAGGTGAGCTTTAAGTAGGGTTTTGAATAGGGGAAGAGAATTAGTTTGGCGGAGGTGAGGAGGGAGAGCATTCCAAGACAGAGGGAGGGCGTGGCCCAGGGGTCAACGGTGGGATAGGCGAGAACGGGGTCGATGAGGAGGTGGGCAGCAGAGGAGCGGAGCGTGCGGGGTGGGCAGTGGAAAGAGATAAGGGAGGAGAGGTAGGAGAGGGTAAGGTGATGGAGAGCCTTGAAGCCTAGAGTGAGACCTTGAAGCCTTGAGCACTTACTGTGTGCAGAGCACTAAGCACTTGGGAGAGTGCAATGTAATCAGAATTAGCAGGCACTTTCTAAGCCCAAAATGAGTTTACAGTCTAGAGGGGGAGATGGACATTAATATGGATAAATGTCACATATAATTTAAAGATATGTGCATGTCATCTCCACAGTCCAAGGTGAGCCCCGCAGCACAGAGAGAGAGCTCTGAGATGCTGACACGGTCCCTCCCCTCCCTTCCCTTGCCTGTCCTCTCTCACCTGCAGTGCCGGCCAACGCCTCTGATCCGCCACTGCCATGGAGCATCTCCACGGTCTTCAGCAGGACTCCTCCCATCCCCTACTGGTCCTGGGGCCCAGCAGCCCAGGTCCTCACCCCCTTCCCACACGCCCACCCCCCCAACACCAAGGGGTGGCCACATGTCCCCCACCCCCAGGGTGCAGCCCTCTAGGGCTCCTGAAGCTGCTGCCTCTGCAGGACACCTTGGACCCCTCTCCTATCATAATTTGGGATTGAATCCAGCTCCCCGTGTTTCCCCCGTGCCTTGGTATTTTGGGGGTACCCCCTTTCCCGCCCCTGGCCACATGGCTCTAAGATGGCGGATCAGGCTATGAGGCAGAGGTTAACGGATGGTTTGAGGAGGGACTAAGAGCGATGAACCGAGACCATTGGAGAACAAGGGACACCAACTTCCTGCTCAACCGCCAATGAGAAGCTGCAGAACCCAGTGGACAGAGCAGGGACTAATGAGGATTTGCTCATGTAGGAGCATCTTGGGGAAGGCCAAGGGAAGCTGATTGTGTCAGCCAGGGGTGACCTGATGTAAATGAAAGGTTGTGTTAAAATACCTCCCTTGTAAGTGGCCCACTCTCAGGACCTGGACCTGTGGCCATGTGCCAAGCTCTCCTGGGAAGGAGTGGGATTGCAGGTGCCTGGCTTGGAGCAAGCTATGGTCTCTGTATTCTCCACACTACACCTCACTGGAAATGATAGTACAGACCTATTGTATGATCAGAACTGTCAGATTTAGTTTTTTGAGGGGAGATGAGGGGTTGTTTTTTCTTTGCTGTTGTTTTATTGAGAGAGTGAGCAAGCAACAAAGAGGGAGGGAAAGAGTGTGAGAAAGAAATAGAAGGGGGGGAGAGAGGGAGGGAGGGAGAGGAAGAGGGAAAGAGAGAGGGAAGGAGAAAAAGAGAGAGAAAGAGGAAGAGAGGTAGAAAGTGGGAGAGAGGAAGAAGGAATGAGAGACAGCCTGCAAGGGATTGCTAGCAGATCCAGAATTGTTAGTAAATGACTCCCTGAAGTCCAACTTAAAATATGAGAATTACAGAGGAGAAGAGAAATGCTTCTGATGGGTAAGCTCAATGAGGATGGCAAAGATTGCAATGTAGTGGGCCACTCTCCTGGTTCCTGGACCACGCCAAAGCTCCAGGGATGGAATAGCAAGGTGTTTTTCATGATCTGGATGAGAGTTGTGGATGGAACTTACTTTTATTTCCAACATTCTTCAGGGGTCCTCCCCTCCCTCACTTTAAAGACAGCCCAAAGTCCTTTAATCTTCCCATCTCTCGAAATGAGGCTGTCCCTAACTTGGATAGCTCAATGATAAACTGTGCTGAGGCAGGATTTAGGGCAAGAGAAATTATTCACCCATTCCAATTATTCTCATATTTAAGGTGGCATTTGAACCTATTTTTGGAGGTTTATCTATCGCAGGTTTTAATTCCTCTTTTTATTACAGTCGGGGGTTCATATACTAATCCTCCTTATATTGGCATGAAATTATAAAAAGAATATCATAACAATTTTGTATTTGTTCTAAATATGCTCGATAAGCCTTCAGCATTAATGCAGCTGCAGTTTTATTATTTTTCTTCCCAGAGAGAATGGAAATTGGTTTACTTAATATGAGCTGATGGTTTCGTAGAACAGTTAGGATTAGGCTATGTAGAGAGTAAGACATCTCAAAGAAAGAGAGAAAAAATGAAATCTTTATTCAAATGAAAAGCAGCTGGATTGATTTAGTCTGTAACCAAAATTAATTCAGTATCCTCCTCTCAAACTCTACTCAACTTTAGAATTTATGTGATCTCTGAAACTATTCCTCCAGGAATTCTATAGGTTATCTTCCTGTAATTAGATCAAGTTATTTCACCTTGTCATTTGAGACTGGGTTCGCTCAGTCTCCAGATAGTCCACTAACCTACCGAATGCTGCTCAATTCTTCAGAAATAAGAGGTAATTCCTTGTCTTATAAAAACTGTTTACATAAATCTGGTAATATTGATTAAAACCTCGAGTTTCCTATTATTGGGGAAATAAAAAGAAAAAATTTGCCATGTCTCATGAATGTGTTCATCTTCTCTGACACATATGTCTCTGTCAGCAGAGGATGGGTCTAAGTGGAAAGAGCAGAGCACTGGGAGTCAAGAGATCAGGGTTCTAATCCCAGCTCTGCCACTGGCCTGCTGTGTGACCTTGGGCAAGTCGCTGAACCACTCTGGGTCTTGGGTTTCCTCCTCTGTAATATGGGGATAAGATCCCCTTGGAAACTAGGAATGAGCCCTGCTCTCTTCACTTCTTAGGCTGGGTACCCTGTGTTGGACAGAGACGGTGTCTGATCTGATAATCTGCTCTCTAACCCAGAGTTTATCACAGTTCTTTGGCAGCTAATAAGTGCTTAAGAAATACCCACTTCCCTCTAAGTCCCTGCCTGCTGAATTTGGGGAAGGGATGGAAATTTCAGCCAGCTGACCATTTCCTTCCCTCAAGCCACTGAGACTACCACTGTCTTTCCTCGACAGAAAGAGGGAACAGCAATATGGGCTTGAGATAGGTAGCAAAGAGGTTTTGATAACTGAAAAGTCCAGGGGACAAGAGCGGAATAACAAACGGTTGCAGGAATTTCTGAAGAAAGGCTAGACATTCCTCATTGGCTAACAAAGGATGAACACGTGTCACCCGACTCTCTGATGCGCCAGCATGAACAATTGCCTTTTCCAGCTCACTTGCGGCCATGTGACACAAGGGTCTTCCTACCTTGAACTCCCTCCTCCTTCATATCTGAAAGACCATCACTCTCCCCACCTTCAAAGCTCTCCAAAAATCAGATCTCCTCCAAGAGACCTTCCTTGACTAAACCCTCATTTCCCCTATCCACTCTCCTCTCTGTGTGGCCTCTCTGGGTCCCCCTTATGAGTTTTGATACTCCCCCCAGCCCCACAGCACTTGCGTCCATATTCTCCTACTTGGCAATTTCCACTACCTGTAATTCATTTTAATGTTTCTCTCTTGTGTGACAACATGCTCTGGGGAAATGGGCCCAGGCCTGGTCATCAGGAGATGTGGATTCAAGTCCCAGCTCTGACCCTGGCCTGCTGTATGACCTTGGACAAGTCTCCTAACATCTCTAAGTCTCGGTTTCCTGGTTTCATTGCTCAAAGGGATGTCATGAAGACAAAATGAGCTAACTGTTATGAAAGCGCATGAGGAACATCACAGTTCTTTACAAATTCAAGACAATATTGCTATTATCACTGACTATTATTCCTATCTATGAAGCACTATGTGCTCTCATCATCTCCAAATACAAGTCCCACGGTAGCTTATCCCACACTGAATGTTTTTATTTTCACTTCTGATCTCCGGGAACATCTCGGTAAATTATGCGATCCAAATGCCAAGCAAGAGGCGGAGGAAGCAACATCTTCAAGACAACTACCAAATAGGCTGAATTTCCTGATGCTCAGCCTCATCGAGATGAAAGTTCTCCAACACATGCTTGTTTTCTATCTATATTTAGTCTTCCACAAGGATTATTGGCATATTTTTCTACATTTCAAATGGCATACTTCTAAATTATAAATATCTCCCACTATAATTTTAACATCTGTCAAATAAGTTCAACCACAAAAGCTGGGAATCATTGAATATAAAAGGTTGGAATGTTAGGGTATTCAGTCATTTTTAAAACAAGCTAAAATTCGAGGACATAAAGATTGCGAGCCCTGAAAAGGAATAATACAACTGGTTAATCTCTCATCTCCCCAGGCCATATCCCAACTGCTAGTCTAATCAATCAATCAACCAATCGTATTTATTGAACTCTCATAGTGTGCATAAATCTGTACTAAGCACTTGGAAGAGTGTGATACAACAGAGTTGGTAGACGTGAGCCCTGCCTTCGAGGAGCTGGCAGTCTAGAGTAGGAGACAGACTTTAAAATACATTATAGCTATGCACAGAAGTGCTGTGGGGCAGAGGCTGGGGTGACTTTCAAGTACTTTCCAAGTGTGTAGGAGATACAAGAGAGACTAGGGGAAATGAGGGTTTAGTCAGGGAAGGTTTTCCTGAGGGGTTACGATTTTAATAAGGCTTTGTAGCTGGGGAGAGTGATGATCTGTCTTTCACGAAGGAAGAGGGAGTTTCAGGCCAGAGGGAAGATGTGAATAATGAATCTGGGGGAGATAGACGGAATTGAGGTAAAGTTAGCATTAGGGGACCAAAGTGTGTTGGCTGGGTTGTAGTAGGAAATCAGAGAGGTAAGGTAAGAGAGGGTGAACTAATTTAGGGCCTTAAAACCAATGGTAAGGAGTTTCTGTTTGATGCAGAGGTGGATGGGCAACCACTGGTGGTTCTAGAAATTGGACTAGATATTGTGCCTGAATTGTACATTCCAGGTGCTTAGTAGAGTGCTCTGCACCATAGTAAGAGCTTAGTAAATACGATTGAATGAATGAATGAATTAATGAATAGAAAAGTGGGACAACAGGGACTGAACTTTTTTTTGAAAAGTGATCCAGGCAGCAGAGTGAAGTAAGGACTAGCGAGGGAAGAGACAGGAGGCAGGGAGGTCAGCGAGGAGGCCGATGCGGTAGTTGAGACAGGATAGGACAAGTGCTTGTATCAACATGGTAGCACTTTGGAAGGAGAGGAAAGGGCTGATTTTACCAATGTTGTAAAGGTAGATCAGACATCACCCACTCACTGGTGTATTCCCCACTGCCTATAGCACTTGTGGACATACTTTACCTGACCTATCCCTTAATCAGTCACTCACGCACATATCACCATCTCCTCCTACCTCCAATCTCTATGTTCATTACATGCCTGTCTCCCCTGCTAGACTGCTAACTCCTCTTGGGTCAGAATCATGTCTGCTAACTCCATTGTCCTCCCACAAATGCTCAGTACAGTGTCCTGCCCATGGTGGTTGCTGGCTACAGTTCCAGGCTCATGTCGACAGACGATGGTTTGCCAAGCTCCTCGTGCAGGCAAAGGAAGTCCTCATGTGTTGAGGACTAAAGAAGCCCTCTTCTGTCCTCTGTTATCGCGAGCTGGTCCGTCAGGCTATGGAATCAATCAACTTCTTTTGGCTAGCCAGGAAAAATGCAGATCAAAAGAATGATCCTTCGATGTTAGCTTGAACATGCCCATTGGAACAGAAGAGCTAAGAGAGAAGAGCTAAGCTTCCTCTTCTCTGACTCTTGAAAAGCATTCCTATCCACTAAGATGCTTTTTCCTGAGCCAAGTATTGAAGCAGAAGGGAAGAGCTGCAGGGTAGTGAGGCGTTTTGCATATGAACCAGTGGACACTGAGGTTGACAGGTTTTCAGCAGCTCAGCATGTGTCTCTACTACCCTACAATTAACCTATCTGAATTAGACTTCCAATTACTATGGAAGGTAACTGGAGATGTCCTTTGGGGATTTTCCATCTGGGGTTGAGTTAAGCATGCATTTACATGCAAATAGCCCCCCTCTTACCTCTTTCCTTTCAGGTGAATATAATGAAAAGCTTTGCACTAGAGGGGTACTGAGAAAGAAACGTTTTCTTTGTGGAATATGGAAATGTTTTCCAGCAAGGAGGGAGGAAAAAATAGCACAGATGGATGTGCAGTAAAAGCAGTACACCTGCTTTTCATTGCCAGGTGAGTGGGGGCTTATTTATACCCAGGTGAAAGAGTCGGTTGTATTTATTTCCCAACAGTATGGTCCTCCATGGGGGGAAGGACAGGCTGGACCTTCTCGGCCTGTTTTTACAAGGCCAATTTATGGCTACTGGTTTTGATTGATTTCGACTCAACAGGGAAGAGGTGGGCGGGCAAACTAGCAAAGAGATCTCAGAGAAATGACAATTACTTCAGGAGAATCCGGTTTGCTGTACAAGGATCTCTCCCCTGAGCTTACAGTTGCCTTCAGCATCTCCTAGAGATTGGGCCGTGGGTGACCTGTGAGCTTGGTTCTTCCTTGGTGGGGAGGGAGAGGATGGTGATGGTCATGGTGGGGAGGATGGTGATGATAGGCTGCAGGGCCACCTTGTAGTACCACCCCCAGGTTGAGCCTCCATCATACAATCACGGGAAGGTCCTGGGCCACTGGGGAGAGTGTGCTGGCCATTCCTTCTCAGAACTAAATTTGTCCTCCTCCTGACTTTGTCCTCTCCGTGACTTTTCCATCACTGTAGACAGTACCACCATCCTTCCTGTCTCACAAGCCCATAACTTTGGCATGATCCTTGACTCCTCTTTTGATTATTTTGTTTAGTGCTGACTATGGGCCAGCTTGTACTAAACACTGGGGTGGAAAGAAGGTTTTCCTGTCGGACAGCCCCTATCTCACATAGGGCTCGCCATGTAATGGAGCTGGAGAAAAGATATTTAAACTCCATTTTAAATCACTCAATCAGTGGTATTTACTGAATAATTACTGTGTGCAGTGCACTGTACTAAGTGTTACAGGAGCAGCGTGGCTTAGTTGAAAGAACACGGACCTGGGAGTCAGAGGACGTGGGTTCTAATTCCAGCTCCGCCACTCACCTGCTGTGATACCTTGGGCAAGTCACTTAATTTCTCTGTGCCTCAGTTACCTCATCTGTAAAATTGGGATTCAAAGTGTGAGCCCCACATGGGACAACCTGATTACCCTGTATCTATCCCAGGCTTAGAACAGTGCTTGGCACATAGTAAGCACTTAACAAATACCAAAATTATTATCACCACTGATCTGATCAGGTGACAAGACTGACCCCCTAGATAACCATGACCAAAGGGACCCCAAACCAGGATCATGGCTGAGGACATACCCTCTTTAGACTGTGAGCCTGTTGTTGGGTAGGGATCGTCTCTGTTGCTGAATTGTACATTCCAAGCACCTTGTGTAGTGCCCTGCACACAATTAGCACCCAATAAATACGATTGAATGAATTAAAGCACCCCACTGAGCACAGGTTACTCCCTCCCAGCATCATCTGGAAGACTACATCTTTGCAGAAAAGCTTGTGCCTTTTATAACCAAAAAAATCCCAACTCCCAAATGCTTCCCAGGCTCCTCCCTTAGCTCCAGTCCATCAAAGAGTCCTGCATGCTGAGCAAATTCTTCCTTCTTTTTGCTGATAGGACCGTGTGCTAATCTCTTCTCAAAGGAAATTCCTCCAGGAATCTCAAAGGAAATTCCTCTCCTGATGATGCAAATAGTACTGTTGTCGCCCCTTTTGTTGACAGTAGGCAGGAATGCTTTCTTTGAGAGATCTCTGTCTTGATGCAGATATGCGTGAACCTTCTCCTTGGGCAGTTCCAGATGTAACTAGATTGTCCACCCTGGACTGATGAAGGTTCAGGGTGCGGTGCCATCTTGTTGCGATTATTCCTGGAGCTGGTATGCCTTTGGTACACTGCTAACACCAAGTGTTTGGGAAGAGTACAGTGCAACAGAGCTTAAAGATGAGGCAACTAAGACACCCAAGGTCACACAGCAGGTAAGTGGCAGGGCGGGGGACTAGAACCCCATCCCTTGACTGCCAAACCTGTGTTCTTGCCACTCTGTGAATGTTCATTCATTCAGTAGTATTTATTGAGCACTTACTGTGTGTAGAGCACTGTACTAAGCGCTTGGGAAGTACAATTCAGCAACAAATAGAGACAATCCCTGCCCACAACAGGCTCACAGTCTAGATGGGGGGAGACAGACATCAAAACAAATAAACAAACATAAGTAGCATCATTATAAATAAATAGAATTATAGATATATGCACATCTTGTCTGTGGGCCTCCCATGCTTGAAGGCATCTGGTGGTGCAGGGACTTAATAATTTGGACAAGTACTATGTCTTCACATACTGGAAGGTTGCCTATATTTTAATGAGCCTTCTCTTGGCTAGTTGCTGTTTTTGACATCTCCTCAGGATTCCCTCCTTGTCTCTGATGAGGCCAGAGCCGTCTTCAATGTTCAGAGATGTGGCACTTTGTTCCAGAACCAAGGATGATAGTGTTTCCTTTAATATGTTCATCTCTCAGATGGAACACTGGTACAGAGTGACTAGGCCAGGATTCTATCTACAAGTGCCCAGCTAGCACTGGCCCAAATTAAGCCCTGATCTTACTCAATCTTATAATTCTTCCTAAGGCACAAAACCACCAAATGTTTGGTTTGCCACCAATTAAAGTTGGAATGCCTCAGCATTTTAGAATGTACCTGGTATGAGTACCAGAAAGCTTGGCAACAGTGAACCTACACTGTACATTTTCCAATCCAGACGTGGAGGTCCCCACCATCAAGACATCTCTATTCATTCATTAATTCAATCAAGCATATTTATTGAGCACATACTATGTGCAGAGCACTGTACTAAGTGCTTGTACTAAGTGGATTTGAGGAGGGAGGGCCTTCCAGCCCAGAGGTAGGACGTGGGCCAGGAGTTGGCAGTGAAACAGGCACAATTGAGACACAGTGAGGAGGTTAGCGGCACCAGAGGAATGGAGTGTGCAGGCTGGAGTGTAGGAGAGAAGGGAGGTGAGGTAAGAAGGGGCAAGGCGATGGAGAGCTTTAAAGCCAATAGTGAGGAGTTTTGGTTTGATTTGGAGGTTGATAGGCAAAAACTGGAGATTTTTGAGGAGGGTAGTAACATGCCCTGAACATTTCTGTAGAAAGATAATCCAGGCAGCGGAGTGAAGTATGGACTGAAGTTGGGAGAGGCAGGAGGTTGGGAGGTCAGAAAGGAGGCTGATGCAGTAATCCAGTTGGTGTAGGATGAGTGACTGAACTAATGTGGTAGAGGTTTGGATGGAGAGGAAAAGTTGGATCTTGGTGATGTTGTGAAGGTGAGACTCACAGGATTTGGTGACAGATTAGATATGTGGGGTGATTGAGAGAGCAGAGTTAAGGATGACACCAAGGTTATGGGCTTGTGAGATAGGAAGGATGGTTGTGTCGTCTACAGTTATGGGGAAAGTCAGGGAGAAAACAGGGTTTGGGAGTGAAGATAAGGAGTTCTGTCTTGGACATGTTGAGTTTGACATGGCGGGAGGACATCAAGTAGAGATGTCCTGAAGGCAGGAGGAGATGTGAGCCTGGAAGGAGGGAGAGAGAACATCGGAGGAGATATAGATTTGGGTGTCATCCACATAGAGATGATAGTTGAAGCCATGGGAGCAAATGAGTTCTCCAAGGGAGTGAATGTAGATGGAGAATAGAAGGGGACCAAGAACTGAATCTTGAGGGACCCACTACAATTAGGGGATGGAAGGAGGACGAGGAGTCCGCGAAGGAGAATGAGCAGCCAGAAAGACAAGAGGAGAACCAGGAGAGGATGCAGTCAGTGAAGCCAAGGTTGTATAACTCATTGAGGAGAAAGGGATGGTCCACAGTGTCAAAGGCAGGGGTGAGAGTTTTTATGTGTGAAGGAATGGGGTCAAATGTGCAGGTGGAGGGGGTGGCACTTGAGAGGAGGCAGATCTCCTCTGGAGATACTGCTGGGAAGGATGGGAAAGTTGAAAAGGGGGGTGAGAGGAGGGGGAGGGATGATTTGAGGAAGCTGACACATGATGGTGGTAATTTTCTTAATGAAGTAGATGGCCAGATCTCTACTTGGATGTTGTCCCATCACTTCAGCTTAATGTGTCCAAAACAGAACTCCTTTTCTTCCCACACAATCCCTGTCCTCTCCCTCACTTTCCCATTACTGTAGATGGCACCACCATCCTTCATGTCTCACATGCCCATAACCTTGATATTATCTTTGATGCCTCTCTCTCATTCAATCCACATATTCAATTCATCACTAAATCCTGTGAGTTCCACCTACACAACATTGCTAAAATCCATCCTTTCTTTCCATCCAACCTGTATCCACATTAATACAATTGCTTATCCTATTCCACCTTGATTACTGTATCAGCCTCTTTGCTGACCTCCTAGACTCCTGTCTCTCCCACTCCAGTCCATTCTCCACTCTGCTACCCAGATCATTTTTCTACAAAAACGTTCAGGACAAGTTTGCCCATTCCTCAAGAAACTCCAGTGGTTGCCCATCCATCTAAGCATCAAAGAAAAACTCCTCACCATTGGCTTTAAAGCACTCAATCACCTAATAATAATAATAATCATGGATTCATTAAGCACTTACTATGTGCCAGTCACTGTACAAAGTGGTGGGGTGGATACAAGCAAATCGGGTTGGACCCAGTCCCTGTGCCACATGGGACTCAAGGTCTCAATCCTCATTTTACAGATGAAGTAACAGATGCACAGAGAAATAAAGTGACTTGTCCAAGGTCACACAGCAGACAAGTGGTGGAGCCGGAATTAGAACCCATGACCTTCTGACTCCCAGGCCTGTGCTCTATCCACTACACCATGCTACTTCTAGACAACACAGAAGGAAGAGGGAGTAGCAGAAAAGAAGACTTAATCAGGGAAGGCCTTTTGGAAAAGATGTGACTTTAACAAGGCTTTGAAGGTGGGGAGAGTGGTGGTCTGTCATATATGGAGCAGGAGGGCGCTCCAGGCAAGAGGGAAGATGTGGGCAAGGGGTTGATGGCAAGATAGACGGGAATGGGGTAAGTGAATAAGTTTGTGTTAAAGAAGCGAAGTGTGCAGACTGTGTTGTAGTAGAAAATCAGTGAGGTAAGGTAGGAGGGGACAAGGTGATTGAGCGCTTTAAAGCCAATGGTAAGGAGTTTTTGTTTGATGCAGAGGATTGGCGATTCTAAATATGGCTAATTCTACATGGGGATCTCCTACCCATTACCAGATAGCAAGTAGTTTTGGATTATTCAACTTGCACCCCTAAGTAAATGCAGGGAATGTGTCTGTTTATTGTTATATCATACTCTCCCAAGCACTTAGGACAGCGCTCTGCACACAGTAGGTGCTCAGTAAGTCCGATTGGTTGACTGACTAAATCCCTGCAGTGTCTAATAGAAAGAATATGGGCCTGGGAGTCAGGAAAACTGGGTTCTAATCCCAGCCCTACTACTTGCCTGCTGGGTGGCCTGGGGAAAGGTACTTAACCTCCCTGTGCCTCCATTTCTTCATCTGTAAAATGGGAATTTAATACCTGTTCTCCCTCCTACCTGAACTTTGAGCACCCTTTAGGACAGGGACTGGGTCTGACCTGATTATCAATCAACCAGTAGTATTTATTGAGGATCTACCATGTCTAGAACACCACACTAAATGCTTGGCAGAGTACAGTAGACTTGGTACACACTGATCCCTGCTCTCCAGGTGTTTACAATCCCGTGGATTACATTATATCAAACACAGCGTTTGAAAGATGGCACTAGCACACAAGCCCTGAATATCTATTTTCAACATTCTATCATCCACATTTATTTGATCGAATCCGGAGACATTGCGCTCCCCTTCTTGACCCTGGGGACATTGTGCTCCCCTGCTCGGCCCTAGGGACATTGTGTCCTCTGGAGACATTGTGTCCCCCTGCTTGGGCCCAGGGACATTGTGCTCCCCAACCGCCCCCCTACTCCGCCTGAGGCGGCCATTTTGGGAAGCCCCCACTCCGCCTGAGGTGGCCATTTTGGGAAGCCCTCACTCCCTCTTCCCCCTTGAGGTGATCCATCTCCCCCGCCCCCGCCGACGATGTCCTTGTTCTCACCATGTTACCTTAATTTAGCCACCGCCTATGGCCGCAACCTACCCCGGACAACCTCAGGCACCCCCGCCGCCACAGGGACATTTGGACATGAGCTCTGGGACTCTCTCGGCCGCTGGCCGCTTGACTTTGAGTCTGATCGGGTAGGGTCGAGTCGTCCCCCGACCCTGGTCATTGCCTGCTTATTAACACTATTGTATTGTATCTTACTGTACCATGTTGCTATCTTAGCAATTTTGCTTTTATTGTCGTCAGTGCTGCCACCCACCTCTCTGGCCTCACCAGCCGCCTGACTTTGAGTTTGATCAGGTCGGCCCTTAATTGAGCCTACCCCCAACCCTGGTCATCGCCCCCTTATTAACACTACTGTATTGTATCATACTGTATCATGTTGCTATATTACCGATTTCATTTGTTCCTGTTTATCGTTGTCAGTGCTGCCACCCACCTCTCTGGCCTCACCATGTCCCTCCTCCCCCCCTCCTCCCTCCCGCCCCTTCCTATCCTCCCCTTCCCCTTCCCCTCTCTCGCTCAGCTCTTTCCCGCTCTCTCCTCTGTCTCCTCCCCCCCTCCCCTCCCCCGCCCTAGAACCCCACTTTACCAGCGCTACCCCTCTTTCCCCTCCCCCTCCTCTCCCCCCCACCAAACCACCTCCTCACCCCTCCCCCTTCTCTCTTTCCCACCCACGCCCCATCCCAGTCCTCCTGTCCCACCGCTACCCCTCATCCCCCTCTTCCCGTCCAGGGCCCCGCCACCTCCTTCCCATCCAAACCCTCCCCTCCTCCCGCCCTCTCCCTCCTCCCCACCTTGCACCCACAGCTACTTTCAAGTGTGGCCTCTGGAACCCCCGCTCTATTACAGGTAAGCTACCTTTCGTCCATGACCTTTTCCTCTCCCGCTCTCTCCTCCTCCTCGCCCTTTCAGAAACGTGGCTCACTCCCGAAGACACGGTCTCCGCCGCCGCTCTCTCCAGCGGAGGCCTCTCCTTCTCCCACTCCCCCAGACTCACCGGTAAAGGAGGAGGCGTCGGCTTCCTCCTCTCACCCCGTTGCCGCTTCCGCACTATCCCTCCTCCCCCCTCCCTCTCCTTCCCCTCCTTCGAAGCCCATATCATTCGCCTCTACCACACCCTCCAGATACTTGTCGCTGTCATCTACCGCCCTCCTGGTCCCACCTCCGACTTTTTCAACCACCTAGACCCCTTTCTCACCTTCCTTCTCTCCTTCTCTCTGCCCACTCTGATCCTCGGAGACTTCGACATCCATATGGATGTACCCGACTACTCCTCTGCCGCCCACCTGCAATTCCTCCTCGACTCTGCCGACCTCCTTCTCCACCATACCACGCCCACTCACCGACTCGGTCACACCCTCGATCTCGTCATCTCCTACCGCTGCACTATCTCCTCCCTCACCAACTCTGAAATCCCTCTCTCTGACCATAACCTTCTCACCTGCCTCATCTCTCACACTCCCTCCCCCTGCAAACCTTCGCTACTGCCCCACAGAAACCTCCGCTCTCTTGATCCCATCCGTCTTTCCAAAAGCATCTCTCCTCATCTTGCCACCCTGTCCTGACTTCCCACTCTCGATGATCAGGTCTCCGCTCTCAACTCCACCCTCTCTACTCATCTCAACGCTCTCGCCCCCCTTTCCCTCCGCCGCTCTCTCTCCACTAACCCACAGCCCTGGATCACCTCCTCCGTCCGCCTCCTACGCTCCTATGCTCGAGCTGCTGAGCGCTCCTGGCGAAAGCCCAAGCACCAAGCCGACCTCACACACTTCAAATTTATCCTTTCCTGCCTTAACTCTGCCCTCTCCTCCGCCAGGCAAAACTTCTTCTCCTCCCTCATCGACACCCATGCCCGTCACCCCCACCAATTGTTCCGGACCTTTAACTCTCTCCTTAGGCCCCCTGTTCCTCCCCCTCCCGCATCTCTCACCCCCAATGATCTGGGCACCTATTTCATCACAAAAATCAACACAATCACGTCTGAGCTCCCCAAAGTCACCCCTCCACCTCTCCCCTCCCCCCAACCAACCCTCTCCCCTACTTTTCCATCCTTCCCTGCAGTATCCTCAGAGAAGATCTCCTCCCTCCTCGCAAGTGCCACCCCCTCCACCTGCGCCTCAGACCCCATTCCCTCTCACCTTATTAAAACCATCTCTCCTGCCCTCCTCCCTTCCTTAACTTCTATTTTTAACCACTCAATCTCCAAGGGCTCCTTCCCCTCTGCCTTCAAACATGCCCACGTCTCCCCCATCCTAAAAAAACCCGCTCTTGACTCCACTTCCCCCTCCAGTTATCGCCCTATCTCCCTACTACCCTTCCTTTCCAAAATCCTAGAACGAGTTGTCTACAATCGCTGCTTACAATTCCTTAACTCCCATTCTCTCCTGGACCCCCTCCAATCTGACTTCCGTCCCCTCCACTCTACCGAGACTGCTCTCTCTAAGGTCACCCATGACCTCCTTCTTGCCAAATCCAATGGCTCCTACTCCATTCTAATCCTCCTTGACCTCTCTGCTGCCTTTGATACTGTCGACCATCCCCTCCTCCTCCTTATCTCACCTTGGCTTCACGGACTCCGACCTCTCCTGGTTCTCCTCTTACCTCTCTGGCCGGTCATTCTCAGTCTCCTTCGCTGGCACCTCCTCCCCCTCCCATCCTTTAGCTGTTGGAGTTCCTCAAGGGTCAGTTCTTGGCCCTCTTCTGTTCTCCATTTACACTCACTCCCTCGGTGAACTCATTCGCTCTCACGGCTTTGACTACCATCTCTACGCAGATGACACGCAGACCTACATCTCTGCCCCGTCCTCTCCCCCTCCCTTCAGGCTTGCATCTCCTCCTGCCTCCAGGATGTCGCCACCTGGATGTCGGCCCTCCACCTAAAACTCAACATGAGCAAGACTGAGCTTCTCATCTTTCCTCCCAAGCCCGGTCCTCTCCCAGACTTGCCTATCATCATGGATGGCACGACTATCCTTCCCGGCTCTCAGGCCCGCAATCTCAGTGTCATCCTTGACTCGTCTCTCTTGTTCACCAGACACATCCTATCCGTTACCAAGACCTGCTGGTTTCACCTTTACAATATCGCCAAGATCCGCCCTTTCCTCTCCACCCAAATGGCTACCTTACTGCTGCGGGCTCTCGTTATATCCCGGCTAGACTACTGTGTCAGCCTTCTCTCTGATCTCCCTTCCTCCTCTCTCACCCCGCTCCAGTCTATTCTTCACTCCGCTGCCCGGCTCATCTTCCTGCAGAAATGATCTGGGCATGTCACTCCCCTTCTTAAACAACTCCAGTGGTTGCCTATCAACCTCCGCTCCAAACAAAAACTCCTCACTCTAGGCTTCAAGGGTCTCCATCACCTTGCCCCGTCCTACCTCTCCTCCCTTCTCTCTTTCTACTGCCCACCCCGCACGCTCCGCTCCTCTGCCGCCCACCTCCTCACCATCCCTCGGTCTCCCCTATCCCGCCGTCGACCCCTGGGCCACGTCCTCCCGTGGTCCTGGAATGCCCTCCCTCCTCACCTCCACCAAACTGATTCTCTTCCCCTCTTCAAAACCCTACTTAAAACTCACTTCCTCCAAGAGGCCTTCCCAGACTGAGCTCCCCTTCTCCCTCTACTCCCTCTACCACCCCCCCCCTTCACCTCTCCGCAGCTTAACCCTCTTTTCCCCCCTTTTCCCTCTGCTCCTCCCCCTCTCCCTTGCCATCCCCTCAGCACTGTACTCGTCTACTCAACTGTATATATTTTCATTACCCTATTTATTTTGTTAATTTTGTTAATGAAATGTACATCACCTTGATTCTATTTAGTTGCCATTGTTTTTATGAGATATTCTTCCCCTTGACTCTATTGCCATTGTTCTTGTCTGTCTGTCTCCCCCGATTAGACTGTAAGCCCGTCAAACGGCAGGGACTGTCTCTATCTGTTGCCGACTTGTTCATTCCAAGCGCTTAGTACAGTGCTCTGCACATAGTAAGCGCTCAATAAATACTATTGAATGAATGAATGAATCCTCCCCTGACTTCTACCTGCCTGGCCTGGTTTCTTTCAAGGTTATCCGCCATCTGACTGATTCCCCACTAATGCCTCAATCTGGGAATTCATTTCCATGCGGCCAGCATAGTATGGCTCCATAATACTCTCCTTAACCTCCTAGTGGCCACCACGTGCAGGTCGAGGGCTCTGCTGAGTCTGAGCTTTCTCACCCTGCCAGACTCTGGGGACTGCAAAACAGCAGTTAGTAATCTCCTTGGGTATGGCATACTACATCCTCTGCCTCACTAGGGGAATGAGAGTAGTACTTCTGTGACACAGCCAGCCCCATCTTTCAGAGAGTCTAATTCCAACTCTGTAGGCTTCTCTTAAGTGCTTTGTTTTGCCTGCCCTCAAATCTTAGCACCATCTAATCTGGTCCAGAGTTTTTCATTAAATTTCATTATCTTTCATTTTGGTGTCTCCTACATTTCAGTGTCATCTTCAGAGGCTTTCCTGGATATCATTTCACAGAATTAAGTGATCTGAATAGCAGCAGTGAGGCTGCCAAGTAAAAAGTAAAATGTTTCTAACGGGGAGATAGAAAAGTTGGATATGAGTTCAGGAAGCCCAAAAAATCCTGAGGAAACTCAGCAAGTAAGGAAACTGTCAAGACTCACCACTCGGGTGATGGTGGGCATGGGGGGAAGGGTTGTCACATGTTCGACCCACAGTGATTTGCTGGAGGAGAAAGTCCAAAGGCTGACATATCCCATCTCTCTCCAGCCTAAATGGTCAAAAAGGTATCAGGAAGGAAAAGGGTCAGGCTATGGTTTAGGTTGGGGTCCAGGGGTTCATTCATTCAATAGTATTTATTGAGCGCTTACTATGTGCAGAGCACTGTACTAAGCGCTTGGAATGAACAAGTCGGCAACAGATAGAGACAGTCCTTGCTGTTTGGCGGGCTTACAGTCTAATCGGGGGAGACAAGGCAGACAAGAACAATGGCAATAAATAGAGTCAAGGGGAAGAACATCTCGTAAAAACAATGGCAACTAAATAGAATCAAGGCGATGTACATTTCATTAACAAAATAAATAGGGTAATGAAAATATATACAGTTGAGCAGACAAGTACAGTGTTGAGGGGATGGGAAGGTAGAGGGGGAGGAGCAGAGGGAAATGGGGGGGAAAGAGGGTTTAGCTGTAGAGAGGTGAAGGGGGGCGGTAGAGGGAGTAGAGACAGAAGGGGAGCTCAGTCTGGGAAGGCCTCTTGGAGGAGGTGAGTTTTAAGTAGGGTTTTGAAGAGGGGAAGAGAATTAGTTTGGCGGAGGTGAGGAGGGAGGGCATTCCAGGACCGCGGGAGGATGTGGCCCAGGGGTCGACAGCGGGATAGGCGAGACCGCGGGATGGTGAGGAGGTGGGCGGCAAAGGAGCGGAGCGTGCGGGGTGGGCAGTAGAAGGAGAGAAGGGAGGAGAGGTAGGAAGGGGCAAGGTGATGGAGAGCCTTGAAGCCTGGGGTTGTGCCTCTTGACTCTCTCTTGCTTGACTCTCCCTCGCTAGACTCTCCCACCTGTAGTAGAGACTGGTAGAGTACTGGAAACTCTCCAGGAGCAATCCACACTACACACTCTACAGTCTAGAGTGGGAGAAACAATAAATTATTGACATGTACCTAAGTGCTGTGGGGCTGAGGGCAGGGTGACTATCAAGTGCTAAGAGAGTACAGATCCAAGTGCAAGGGCAACACAGAAGGGAGAGGGAGTAGGGAAAATGAGAGTGTAGTCACTGAAGACCTCTTGGAGGAGATGTGATTTTAATAAAGCTTTGAAGGTGGGGAGAGTGATGGTCTGTTAGATGTGAAGAGGCAGGGAGTTCCAGACCAAAGGCAGGACGTGGTGAGGGGTCAGGGGTGAGATAGACAGGGTACAGGGATTAGGTTGGCATTACAGGAGTGAGGTGAGTGTGCCAGGTTGTACTATGAAGTCAGGGAGGTCAGATAGGAGGGAGCAAGATGATTTAGTACTTTAAAGCCAATGCCAATGGTCAGGAGTTTGTGTTTGATGTGAAGGTGGATGAGATATCACTGGAGGTTCCTGAGGAGTGGGAAAATGTGGACTGTAAAGTCTTTTTTAAAAAAATGTTTGGGATAGCAGAGCAAAATATGGACTGGAGTCGGGAGAGGCAGGGAGGTCAGCAAGAAAGCTGATGCAGTAGTCAAAGGGGGATAGATTAAATGCTTGGATCAGTGTAAAAGCAGTTTGGAAAGAGTTATAAGGGTGGATTTTAATGATGTGAAGGTAGAACTAACAGGATTTGGTGACGGATTGAATATGAGGGTTAAATGAGAGAGATGAGTAGAGGATAATGCCAAGACAATGGACTTGTGATACAGGGAGGAAGGTGGTGCTGTCTACAGTGATGGGAAAGTCAAGAGGAGGTCTGTATATGGGTGGGAAGATGAGTTTTGTTCTGGACATGTTAAGTTTGACATGTCAGTGGGACATCCAAGTAGGGATGGCCTGAAGGTAGGAAGTAATACAAGACTTCAGGGAATGAGATGGATCACAGCTGGAGATGTAGATTTGAGAATCAACCACATAGAGATGGTAGTTGAAACCATGGGGGCAATTGAGTTCTCCACATGAGTAGGTGTAGATGGGAAATAGAAGGGGACCCAGAACTGAGCCTTGAGGGACTCTCACAATTAGGGGGTGGGAAACAGAGGAGAAGCCCATCAAGGGGACTGAGAATGAGCTGCAAGAGAGAGAGGTAGGAGGAGAACCAGGACAGGGCAGTGTCAGTGAAGTCAAGGTTAGATATTGTTTCCAGAAGGGGGAGTGATATAGAGCGTCGAAGGCAGCTGAGTGGTTGAGAAGGATTAGAATGTAATAGGGATATTGGATTTAGCAAGAAGGAGATCACTGTTGACTTTAGAGAGGGCCATTTCTGTGATTTGGGTGGAAGCCAGATTGGAGAGGGTCAAGGAGACAACTGGAGGAGAGGAAATGGAGACAGCGGGTGTAGACAACTTGCTCAAGGAGTTTGGAGAGGAATAGTAGGAGGAAGATAGGACAATAACTGGGGGGAGCTGCAGGATTAAAAGAGGGCATCTTTAAGGATACATGAGCACATTTGAAAGAAGTAGGGAAGAAACCACTGGAGAGTTAACAATTGAAGATGGGGGTCAGGAAGGGAAGAAGGAAAGGGGTAATTGTTTCAATAAGGTACAAAGGGATGGCGTCAGAGGCATAGGTGGAGGGGGTAGATCATGAGAGGAGGTGGGAGATTTCCTCTTGAGATAATGCTGGGAAAGATGGGAGAGTCAAAAAAGGTGGAGGAGAAGGGAGGGAACAGGGGGAGATTTTAGGGAGATCATGCCTGGTGGCTTCAATTTTATAATAATAATAATAATGTTACTTGCTAAGTGCTTATTATTTGCCAAGCACTGTTCTAAGCACTGAGGTGGATGCAAGATAATCAATTTGAACACAGTCCCTGTCCCACATCAGGTTCACGGTCTAAGTAGGAGGGAGTAAGATTCATTCCCCATTTTACAAATGAGGAAACTGAAGCACCCAGACATTAAGTGACTTGCCCTAGGTCATGCAGCAGACCAGTGGCAGAGCCAGGATTAGAACTGAGGTCCTCTGACTCTCAGGTCCTTGCTCTTTCCACTAAGCTATGCTGCTTCTCAATATACATTTTATTAATAAATTACACGGGCAGGTCATTAGGGGCAAGAGATGGGGAGGAGGCGGGGATGGGGGCATTGAAGAAAGATTTAAACATCGGCAACAACTGGTGAGTACAATGCTCATGGGAGTCAATAAAGATGGAGAAATGATAGTGCCAAGCAGTGGAGAGGGCAAAGTTAAAGTTAATGATGGACAAGGTCAGCGTGATATCTGGTTTCTGTCATCAGTGCTCCACAGCTTCCCTTCTAGACTATAAGCTCCTTGTCCTCTCTCAACCACTTACTACAGTGCTCTGCACAAAGTAAGCATTCAATAAATACCACTAATTGATTTATTGAGTAGAAAACAAAAGGAGGGGAGGAAGAGAGAAAATTAAGCAGACATAGGAAGAAATGTGGGCTAGTGGAAAGAACAAAGGAATGCAAGTCAGGAGATCTGGGTTCTAATCCCTATTCTGCTACTCGCCTGCTGTGACACCTTGGGTGAGTCATTTGACTTATTGCCTCCTGTGGGTAGATAGCTGTTCTCCCTCCTCCTTAGACTTTGAGAGACAGGGACTGTGTCTGACCAGATTAACTTCCATCTACCCCAGTGCTTAAAACTGTGCTTGAAAGCACAACTCCTCCAAGGGACCTTTCCTGACTAAGGCCTCATTTTCTTTTCTCCCACTCCCTTCTGGGTCACCCTGATTTGCTCTCTTTATTCACCCTTCCCTCAGCCCCACAACACTTATGTACCTATCCATAATTTATATTAATGCCTGTCTCCCCCTCTAAATTATATGCTCATTGTGGGCAGGGAATGTGTTTACCAACTCCGTCATATTGTGATACTGTATTCTCGCAAGTTAGTACAGTGCTCTGCACACAGTAATTGATCAATAAATACATTTTATCTATTGACATCATATGTGCTCAACAAACACTGTAATAGCAACAATAATACTAATCAGACTACAAAGATATGGACCGGAGAGTTGTGTGGCTGGGGGTGGTGTGAATAACACGTGCTTCAGGATTACAGATCTGACTGTGTAGGCGGTGTAGAAGGGATGGTGAATAGAGGAAATGAGGTTTGAGTGAAAAGGGCAAACTTGCTTATGTCCCAGAAACAGTCTGTTCTGGAGTCTCTGGAGAAGCTGATACTAGTTTGACTCATCCACAGATCCATCTTTCCTCCTGCTACCTGTAATGATTTTAGGCTCTGCCTCCCGCACTGGCCTGGAACTTCCTTGAAGTCTGAGATCATGTCTACTATCTCATATTGTCCCAAATGCTTAGTACAAGTATGTTGTACACAATAGGTACTCAATTAGTACCAATGTTTGGCTGGTTGATCCTGTACAAACCTGGCTACCAATGAATTTCAATCAAGTAGTCCTTGGAGCTTAGTACAGTGCTCTGCACATAGTAAGCGCTCAATAAATACTATTGAATGAATGAATGAATAAATACTATTAAATGAATGGAGACTCCAAATGACTACATTTTACAGTGTTTCCCTTTAACTTTTCATCTAAGAATGTTTATCTACAGACAATAAATTGTTTTCCATGACATGGACTTGTCCGATCACTTCTGATACTTCATTTTAGGAGAAGTTTGATTTCCCAGAAATTTGCTTTCGGCACACAAGTAAATGGATACCACTGTCAATTAAATAGCAGTTCTTGAGGAGGAACATCAAAAATCTTTATTAGTCCTTGACACTCAAAAAACCCAACAAAGAGAGTTGGGATATTTTTAAAAATGGAAAACTTCTGCCTAGATTACTCCATTCCGAAGTACACCTATTCACAAATCAGACATTGTATTTCTTGCTACCTGAGAGCTAAATCTGTGACACGGTCCATAAAAATAGTTATCAATTACATTTCTTCTGTTAGTAGTCATCCCACGCTAAATTAAGCCCCGTAATCAGAAAGCACTAAAGGGATGACATCATAATTGAATTTTTAATTTCCCAAAGATGTATATTTCAGATTCCACAAGGAATGGTTTGGGACTTAACAAACGTCTGGTGTGAAAAGGAGCAAGATGCTCCCATTGTACTGTAAAGAACAAAAAAAATAAATAAATCTGTAAATAACTCCAAACCAAGCTGTGTTTTTTTTTTTTCACAGCTGGAATACTAGTTTTTATTACAGCTCAACTGGCGTTGCAAATTAAAATTCATCTCTGTTTGTTAAACTGTTACTTGAAATGGCTTCCGCCAACTGTTACAGTTGGATATTATGTTGTCATTTATACATTTAGTGGAAATGGTTCAGTAGCATGAATATTTAAAAATGAGAACACAGAAAGTACATATTTTTAATTGGTTTTCAATAGCTCGCCAGCTGAGCTATGTTTCCAATGTGTGGTCAAAGTTGCTGTAATTTCCACTGGTGATGAGACATCTGTCTACTGAATTAATCAAATGGTCTTTCTCCCTTTGAGGTTCAGGTCTCCTATGAAGATTTTCCTCCTGTATTTGGCTCCAATTACACTACATTTACCCTACAGACTTGATGGTTGCCAGAGCAAACCATTGGGATATGCTTAATTAAAGAAAGAACACTTTGCTGAATTAATCAATCAATAGTATTTATTGTGCACCTGCTGGGTGCAGAACATTACGGTAAGCCCTCAAGCGCCAGAAATAGAATAAATAGAAATGATATCTGCCCCCAAGGATCTTACAGTCTAGTAGGAGAGACAGGCATTAAAATCCATAACAGAAAGAAGGAAAAGGGAAGCCATATGGGAGTTGGTGCTTAAATAAGATACATAAGTAAACAAGTGCTCTGAGGTGCATGGGCAAAAACGCTTACATGACGCAAAAGCGCTGGAGGGGATGTTTCAGTGATATCTAATTTACAGCTTTTTCTCTCCCCCTCTTTCCAAAATGGATAAATATACTGTGGAACACTCCATTCTTGTGGCACTGGAACATCTCATAGTCTGCGCTGCAGGAGACTAACGTTTAAAGTCATCTTCATTGTGAGGATGGATGGAATCATAGCCACCAAATGAGCTCACTCTGGGTTGGAATAATGCTTGGAAGTACCCTAATTAGCTCAGTGATTATTAATGACAGTGACAGAAGATTTCTACTCCATGCATATTCATGGTCGGACATGAAATACTTGCAGACACTTTGAGATGAGCTGTTCCTCAGCCTGCAGGAACATGATGGGCAGAGACGAGAGTGGGCCTCCATCCAGACCTCCAGCATTGTCACCAATTCCTCCATCCAGGGCCTCCAGGATCCAGGTTGGTCATCACTCTGCACTCCATTTTTCACTGTGGCAATTGGATAAATGACATATTTTGCACCTCAGAGGATCAGAGAGAAAACTATTGCCTCAAAACAAACAAACAAATTCAGCAAGAGACAATCCCTGTCCAACCCGGGCTTACAGTCTAGAAGGGGAAAGAAAGACATCAAAACAAGTAAACAGGCATCAATATAGATAAATAGAATTATAGATTTATACACACATCAAAACAATCTAAACTGTGGAGGAAAATTTGGACGTTCAAGGGAAAAACAAGACCTGGCGTCTATGAGAGGATTTGAGCACGTTGGCCCAGTGAGAGCGATTTCATGGGAAAGCTCGCTTAGTAGTGATATGCATTTTACCTCACCTCTTCTGTCCCAGCTGTCACATTCACTAGCATGTGCCATGTTTAAGTTGGCCCTCCCATAGGTGCCAAACTGACCTGGCCCACTGCAGAACAGCCTCATCAAAATAGACCTCACCTCTCCATCAACCAGTCTCTTGACATTGAGGGGAATTTCCACATGAGACAGTATGGCAGAGGGTCTGAAAGTCAGGAGACTCTGGTTCTAGCCTCAGTCCTGCCACGGGCCAATGGTGATACCTTGGGCAAGTCACCTACCCTCTCTGGGCCTCAGTGTTCTTATATGTAAAATGGGGATAAGGTGCCTGCTCACCCCCTCTCGTAGACTGCGAGCCCCTGTGGGACAGGCATTCACTCTGATCGAATTATCCTGCCCGCGCTCCAGAGTTTTACTTCAACTCATTCTGTAAGTTAGGTGGGAAAAAGATCTGGACTAAGAAGGCACCAAATAGGACACTTGAACTGTTACTATGAAAAAAAACAATGACTGAGATGGGAGAGAAGGAACATTTTGTCACCATTTCCTGAATCAATGTCCAACTCCAGCTCCTTCTACAGGAGATTAACTTTCCTCTCAATGGAAGTGTTTTCAATCGATCTATCAGCCATATTTATTGAGCCCTTACTATGTGCAGAGCACTGTACTCAGCGCTTGGGAGAGTACAATACACATTCCCTGCTCATAAGGAGCTTACAGTCTAGAGGGGGAGATAGACATTCATATGAATTTTATAGATAAGAAGGTGATTGATTAGATAAGAAAGGGTTTAGAAGACTTTCTTATTATAATTATTATTTAAGTTAATCTCCTGTTCTTTCCTGGTTGGGTTTTGTATATTAACTTCAAATTAAATGAAGCCCTGAGTTTGGTAAGTACCCTGGATGGCCAAAATAGTTCAAAGGCATTACAAAGACACCAGGTCACACATTTGGCTGCAGGAAAACTGCTTATAATTAACCATAATTTTTGCAGGATCATCAGAAATTACAATTCATCTACCATGCCTTGGTATTTTATAGAACAAAGAAACTCTCCTTCATTGTGCAGATTGTGTTTTTTCTTAAAGGATAAGATTCTTCATAGCACTTAGCACTCAGGCACAATACATGTCTAATTTATAGCCCATTCATTCTCAATTATTTCATCTTTGGATCTGTCACAAGAAGCAGAATGAAAAAATGAAAACCTCTGTACTGATTTTATAGCTACCAGTGAGGAAAATGTTAACCTGTCCTTCCTTTCATTTGCTACAACAACAACGTTCTTATGTCGTATTTATCGAGTGACACTTTTAATCTTTGAACACTCCGAATTTCAATTAGATTGGGAATGGAACCACGTTGACCAGGGCCCCTCCCTGTCCTTCCCTCCTGCTGTCTCCCAACTACCCTGTATTATAATCAAGACAATCGGGAGCCTTATTTCCAGGTGAAGAAACTGAGGTCAAGAGAGGTTCTGCACTGTCCCCAAAGGTCACCCAGAGGCCGAGAGAAGGGAAGACTGGAACTCAGAGTTTCTGTCTCTGATAGCATAGAGCCAAACTATTTGATCAGACCAAAAAGAGTGCTTGGAGAGTAATTCTCCAAAGAAATATTTCTAAGCTAGCAAATCCACTTACGGTCATTCAGAAAATGAGGATGTAAATACAAAACGCTGTACTGAATTTTTGTACCATTAACATCTTATTTCCTAAGAGTAATGGAAATTTTCCTTAAGCCTTGGACAAATGAATTTTTCAGTGTTGATATACTTTATACCAGTAGGCAAATACCTTTCCATCCATCATATTTCCCAAAATGAAATAAACAGCAGTTGTACTGCCTACCAACTGGGAAATAGTATGTAGTGTTTGCAGGTCAAAATAAAGCATCTAAAAAGTTGGCTGCAACTTTGTAACTTTGGAATATTGGATTTTATGATAATTGCGTCATCTGAAAGTTTTGTTTTTTTTTTAAAAAAAAGACCCTCACAACGTTCTGTAGTTAGGACAGAAGGAAAATTATAGCTCTATTAAGGGAGCATAATAAGCTTAGTTTGAATCCTAGGTGGGTTTTTTATATGATTATCCTTGAGGTATATTAGATAAATATCTTCCAAAATGTCCTTTGAAATGCCTTTTCTAATCTTGGTGTGAATTCCTAACAAGATTTCTTCATTTTTGTAGCGCCGTTGAAGGGAATGGTGTATCTGTGTATGTTAGGGGAAGGTGGGCCGATGGGAGGGGTGGGGGAGTTGGGGAGGGTGTCACAAGGAGTATTGCTGTAGGAGATTGTCAACAAGTGGGTGCAAATTTCATTTTCCATTTAAGAATGGACACATCTCATCGACTTGCCATGGTCCCACTTACAGAAGGGCTTCAGTCGATGGGAAGCACAAATGCTTCAAAATACACTGCCGACGCCTGGGGAACAGGTCATTACCAAAATGAAGCAGGGTTAACAAAATGAAAGCCCGTAACACCTCCCGGTGAAAATCCTGATGGTTGCGCTGGGAAATTGGCCCAGGAGGAAGGAGCCTGGACTTGTAAATCTGTCCTGAGAGTTCTTTCCAAGAGCTGATTTGAGCCAGGCTGGGTAGGCAAGGTGGGCACCGATGAAACATTGGTGGTCATGGAGGGAGTGGGGAATTTAGGCCAAGCTAACCAAATATGAACACACTGAAGGACAGAAACTTTGTTCTAGGAGAGCAATGAAGTGCTGACAGAGAAGCGAGAATGGGAAGTTGGTTCAATACTTTCACACTCATCGGTTTGAATGATTACAGGGAAATTAGTAAGGAATTCAAAGAGGCTGCTGAATGCCATGGTCACTTTTTTTTTCCCCTTAGAGACAATACTTCCTCCAGTATCGACCTGGTCCTCATCAGACTCCCATCTATGAGCCATGCACTCACCCTGCATTTCTTTATTGCTGGTATATTTCTTCACTAAGGTTTGTCATTTGCATCTTGCCAGTCAACATGGGCTTGTTTTGTCTGGTGGACTGAGCTTCTAGTGAACTAGGATCATGTATCTTCAGTACATCCCCAAATGCCCAATACATTGATGACAGAGAAGCAACATGGTCTAGCGGAAAGACCCCGGGCCTGGGAGTCAGAGAACCAGAGTTTTAATCCTGGCTCTGCCATTTGTCTGCTGGGTGACCTTGGGTAAGTCACTTAACTTCTCTGTGCCTCAGTTTTTCTCATCTGTCAAATGGGGATTTGATACCACTACTCCCTTCTACTCATATGGGGAATCCCATGTGGAACAGGGGACTCTGTCCAACCTGATTATCCTGTATCTACTGCAGAGCCTAATACAGTGATTAAATACAACCATTCTTATTATTATCATTATTATGATCAAACTGACGAGGCCATCCAGATGATGAGGAAAGTGGAACAGCAGCTCCCAAAACAGAAGAGAAGAAAAAAATCTAGAAATCTTCAGTCTGCAAAGATGAAGGCTAGGAGGAGTCATAATGGATGCCAAGAATGAATTGGTGTTCAACAGATCTCTCAAAATCAAGACTAGGGGGACTGAAGCTTAATGGTGGTGAGCTCAAAAGAAACAAAAGGAAATGCTTCTTCACACAGCCAAGGCAGGTACACGAAAGGAATTAGTTCCCTTGGGAAGTTGAGCTGGAAGAAAGTATCACTAGCCTCAAGAAACATTTCGATAAATTGATTCAGCAGAAAATCCAGACAGCATCCTTATAAGGGCTGAAATTGGGAAAGCAAAAGCATAGTGGACAGAGGAAATGTTTTAAGGACACAGTAAAACAAAGCCTCAGAAAAATGCTGCACCCTAGCTGAACACTAGGAGTCAATGATCATAAATTCATATTTATTGAGTGCTTATCGTGTGCAGAGCACTGTACTAAGTGCTTGGGAGAGTACGACATAGCAATAAACACATTCCCTGTCCACAACGAACTTACAGTTTAGAAGGGGGGAGACAAACATAAGACCAAGCAACAAGCACACTGAAACACAGAAAGCATCAGCTCTGAGGAGAAGCTTCACAGAATTCCTGAGACCAGGAAGCAAATGCTAAACAGCCCACGATGCTTTTGTTTTTCCAGACACCATACATACACATGGTGGAATTTCACCAACAGTGGCAGATTCTTTGGCAACACGAGAATTGATATGAAAGGCCTTGTGGATAGCATGAGTGCTAATAAAAATGAAGCATTGTAATTTAACAAAAATTAGTAATTTTTTTTGAAGGGCAGAATATAATCTATTTTAAAATTATGAATAATTGATCTTTAGCACTTCCTGACTAAATCTATTCTAACCTAGAACAAATCAAGGGTTGAAGTGTGACATGACCACGCAATTGGCCAAGCTCTTTGCTGAAGAAGTTTCTGAGAAGTGTTGTATCAGCTCAGAACAACAGTCTACATAGTTCAGTGATCAGTGTCTGTCAGGAGGAACACATGATCAACCCAACAGTATCAAATCAATTAATTCCAGCTATATTTGAACACTTACTGTGTGCAGAAACAGTATTAAGCACTTGGGAAAGTATAATAAAAGAGAGTTGGTAGACACAATCTCTACCCACAAGAAGCTTAAATTACAAATATGTACATAAGTGCTGGGGGGGTGCTGAGTGTGGGATGAATAAAGGGTAAAAATAAAAGTGTAACAGTGATGCAAAGGGAGAGGGAATGGGGGAAGAAGGGCTTAGTCCGGGAAGGGCTCTTGGAGGAGATGTGATTTTAATAAGAATTTAAAGGAGGGGAAAGTGGTGTCTGTTGGATATGAAGGGGCGGGGAGCTCCAGGCTAGAGGCGGGAGGTGAGCGAAGGGTCGGTGGTGAGATGGACGACTGAGAGGGACAGTGAATAGGTTGGCATTAGAGGAGTGAAGTGTGTGGTCTGGGTTATAGTAGGAAAGATACAAGGTAATTGATTCCCACTCCCATTTGCCATGGGACTTGTAGATTACCAAGCTGCAAACCTATTGTGTATTAAGGGCTTGAAAGAGTACAGAGAAGACTCAGACCCTGCCTCTAATGAGCATACAATCAGGCAGAACAATGTGGTGGCTTCCTTCCCTGACATCCAATTGCATGTGCAAAACTGTCAACCTCATTCAGAAAGCCAGTGTCAGAAGAACTACCCCAAACTCTATCGTCATGTTCTAGACAAAACTAGAAGTAAAAATATGCCTCCTGGCAAGACTCGGGGTATAAGAAGTGAAATCAAATTCAAGCACATTTATATGTGAAACCTATAAAAAGTCATAGAACAACAGTGAGAATCCTGCACTTAATTTTTTTGAGAATTTAAATTATCTTCATTATATTACCATACTCATGAAAACTTTGCAAAAGGAAAAGCACATAAATGTGATAAAGTCACTGTGGGCAAGTCACTTAACTTCTCTGGGCCTCAGTTCCCTCATCTGTAAAATGGGGATTAAGACTGTGAGCCCCACGTGGGACAACCTGATTCCCCTATGTCTACCCCAGCGCTTAGAACAGTGCTCGGCACATAGTAAGCGCTTAACAAATACCAACATTATTATGATAAAGACAGCAAAAAGATACTAAAAAAGGACTTTTCCAATACTTCAGTCCCTCAAAATAGACTTTTAAAAAATTGTGGTTACCATCTGTATAGATGACTAGTCCCAACTTTGATTCTTGAAGCTGCAAAAATGGGAACAGTATAAGTGTATTGACAGAGCGTCTTTATTGTTTAGAAAATGCTGTATTTTGAATGGAGGCAGACCTATCCATCTTTGCTTCTGATCATTTTGGCCATCTTTGAAAACTGTTCAAAAATATATTGTGTTCTGAGAAAGAAATTGAAAGTGTGTCATGGGATTCTTTGCTGATACACACATTCCTTCAGCCATGAAAACAGCCTCATACTCACTGGCATGTGAACTAAACAAAATCAGGATGAATCAAAACCAAGTCAGTCAGTGGGCCTTCCAGAAATTGAATTTATTCTGCCTCTCTTCTACTCTCTTTCATGAATCTGTGTGTCGATCAATTCCGATTCCACGACCAAACCCGGCAAGTGTCTCTCACTGTAATGCATTACTTGGCCAATGCTACTGCAATCGTCTTTGTGTTTCATAGTGATTGTTGACACAGCAAGCAGCAAACCAGAGTAGGAAAGGTTTGAGTCCAACAGTAGAGTCAATCAATTGATAGTATTTCTTGAGGGCTTACTCTATGCACAGCATGGAATTAAGGGCTTCAAAGGCCACATTAGTAGACATGATCCCACCCTTAAGGAGCTTGCAATCTACTGTGTGCTGAGCACTGCATTATGTTCTTGGAAGAGTGAAAAGCAATACATATAAGTCTTGTGGGAAGAGGTGGTGGGGTGAGTATCCAAGTTCAGAGGAGACACAGAAAGGAGGGAAACTAGCATGGAGAGATGAGAAATTAAGTGCTTACTGGGTGTCAAGCAGATCGGACACAATCCCTGTCCCACATGGGGCTCACAGTCTGAGAAGGAGGAAAAACAAGTGAGAAATCCCCATTTTAAGGATGAGGTAATTGAGGCATGAAGAATCAATCTATGGTATTTATTAAGTACTTACTGTGTGCAGAGCACTCTACTAAGTGCTTGGGAGAGTTTGATCAACCAGAGTCAGTAGACATGCTTCCTTCTCTCAAAGAGTTTACAGTCTAGTCTAGTGGAGAAAGACTAAAAAAAATTACAGATAGGGGATGTGGCAAAGTATAATGATAATAATGGAATTTGACAAGTGCTTACTATGTGCAAAGCACTGTTCTAAGGATCTAGACCTAAGTATGGTGGACATGGGTTGGAGGGAGACTCAAAGTTCTTAAAGGATACAGACCTAAGTACATAGGTGACCCAGAATAATAATAATAGTAATGTTGGTACTTCTTAAGCGCTTACTATGTGCCGAGCACTGTTCTAAGCGCTGGGGTAGATACGAGGTAATTAGGTTGTCCCACATGAGGCTCACAGTCTTAATCCCCATTTTACAGATGACGTAACTGAGGCACCGAGAAGTTAAGTGACTTGCCCAAAGTCACACAGCTGACAAGTGGTGGAGCCGGGATTAGAGCCCATGACCTCTGACTCCTAAGCCTATGCTCTTTCCACTGAGCCACGCTGCTTCTTCCCTGTGCCAGAAGGGAAGGCAAATAGTTGGGGAAATGAAGAAACAGGTGTAGATATCAGCATCTCTGGAGTTGATTGGCTCTATTGATCAATCCATTGTATTTATTATTTTGTTTCCAACAGCATTTTTTCAAATGTTTATTAAGTGTCAAGCACTGCTCTAAACTCTGAGATAAATACACATTTATCAGGTTGGACATAGTCCCTGTCCCACATAGGGCACACAGTCAAAGATGGAGGGAGGAGGATTGTGTCCCCATTTTACAGATGAGGTAACAGGCACAGAGAAGCTAAGTGACTTGCCCAAAGTCATGAAGCAAGGAATTGGCAGAGCTGGGATTAAAACCAAGGTCCTCTGACTCTCAGGTCCATGTTCTTTCCACTGCTTCTTTTATTGAGTGCTTACTGTCTGCAGAGCACTGTACTGAGCACTTGGGAGAGTTCAATATAACGGGTGGTAAACACGTTGGCTGCCCACAAGGACTTAAGTCAACAAAGGAGCTTACAGTTTCCTAACCCTGTTGAATACTTATCTGCCTAACAGTCATAGAGTCATTTGGTTAAGATTGAATCTTCCTAGCTTTGAACAAGGATATCAGGGGCAACTATGGGCCACTCTGACTTCAAAGATGGGCCCAGCTAAGTGACCACTGCAGCATGGCATAGTGGATAGAACATGGGCCTAGGAGTCAGAAGGTCATGAGTTCTCATCCCGGCTCTGCCACTTTTCTGCTGTGTTATCTTGGGCAAGTCACTTCACTTCTCTGGGCCTCAGTTAACTCATCTGCAAAATGGGGATTGAGAATGTGAACCCCATGTGGGACAGGGACTGTGTCCAACTTGTGTTGCTTGTATCCACCTCAGTGCTTAATACAGTGCCTAGCACATAAGTGCTTAACAAATACCATCATCATTATTATTATTACTACCATTATTGTGTAAATGACTCCCATGGAGGCTGCCTTCTGCCTGAGCCTTAATGTGAGAAAGGTCTTTATTGAACTAGGAATATTAGGGGTTGATCAGAGACCCTGCTTGGAAAATTGCTGTACTGATGTGCAATGAGCCACAGGACTGAGATAAAGGACAGATTGCATCTTTCAAATGTATTTTACTCTCCCAAGTGCCTTAGCATAATGCTCTGCATAATCAGTATGAGAAACAGTGTGGACTAGGGGAGAGAGCACAGACCTGGGAGTCGAAGGGACCCTGATTCTAATCCTGGCTCTGCCACTTGTCTGCTGGTTGACCTTGGGCAAGTCATTTCACTTCTCCGTGCCTCAGTTATGTCATCTGTAAAATGGGGATTAAGACTGTGAGCCCTATGAGGGACATGGACTGTGTCAAACCTCACGGCCTGGAGCACCCTTGCTCCTCAAACCTGTCAGACAATTACTCTCCCCTCCTTCAAAGCCTTATTGAAGGCACATCTCTTCCAAGAGGCCTTCCCTGATTAAGCCCGCCTTTCCTCTTCTCCCACTCCCTCCTGCATCGCCCTGACTTGGTCCCTTTGTTCTTCCCCACTCCCAGCCCCACAGCACTAATGTACATGATCAGTAATTAATTTATTTATATTAATGCCTGTCTCCCTCTCTCTAGACTGTAAGCTCATTGTGGGCAGGAAATGGGTCTGTTTTTTGTTGTACTGTATTCTCCCAAGCGTTTAGTACAGTGCTCTGCACACAGTAAGTGCTCAATAAATTCAATCTACCCCAGCACTTAGAACAGCACCTAGCACATAGTATGCGCTTAACAAATACCATTAAAAATAATAGCAATGATAATGATAACAATAATGACAGTGGTATTAGGTGCTTGCTGTATGCTAAGCCTGCCCACAAGGAGCAGTGAATCATAACTCCCCATAAATCTCTCTCCCTCAAAAAGCATGATCTTCAAACCCAAATAGCTGGCAGGCCATTACTCACCTCGTTCTCACAGAATACCAGGTTTGCATTCTCGAGGAACTGTGTGTTAAGGACACCATACACGGTATATTCACCAGGTACTCTACTAAGTTCTGGGGTAGATATGGGATAATCAGGTCCCACATGGAGCTCAAACAGTAAGTTGGAGGGAGAACAGGTATCGAATCCCCATTTTGCAGATGAGGAAATTGAGGCACTGAAAAGTGAAGTGACTTGCCCAAGGTCACAAACCAAACAAGTGGCAGAGCCGGGTTGGGAACCCAGGCCCCCTGATTCCCAGGTCTATGCTCTTTCCATTAGGCCATGCTGCTTCCACATGTTCTTATTCATTCTACATCTTCATGTCACTGATTGTGTCTTTATCTGCCATTATTCTTAAAGCAGAACCTATGGCAGGGAGTATTTAATGATTGAAAGTTCTCTGGCTGCAGCATCATTAGGGAGAGAAATCCTCTGTGCGGGTCTTGTGTCCAAGGGAAAATTGCAGATGATCATCCCATCCATGGTTAATTACCCTTTACCACAGCAACCTATAGCCACTAGTTAGCATTTGGCTTTCTCCTCCATCGGAACAGTGACAAGCTGGCAGGGAATGTGTGTGTTATATTGTTCTCTCCCAAGCACTTAGTATAGTCCTCTGCACACAGGAAGCGCTCAATAAATACCAGACTGACTGGCAGTCCTGCCACAGGTGGATGTAAAACATTCATTCATTCATTCGTATTTAAAGAGTACGTACTGTGTGCAGGGCACTATACTAAGCATTGGGGAGAGTACAATACAACAATAAACAGACACATTCCCTGCCCACAACAAACTTACAGTCTAGATGGGGAGACACATTAATATGAATAAATTACAGATATGTACATAAGTCTACCCACTCTTACGATAGTACCTGGAGAGTTTCCAGTACTCTACCAGTCTTGACTATGGGAGGAAGAGTCAGGCAGAGGCCTACCCATTCCATTCCTAGCTTGGCCAGTGGCTAGCGAGTAGGAGGCATTCTGCGGCAATTCAAAGCTCATCTGTGCTGGGCAGCAGCGGCATAGGAGAGAGTCGAGGGAGGAGACAAGTTTACTGCACGGAAGAAGGCAATGGTAAACCACTTCTGTATTTTTACCAAGAAAACTCTTTGGATCCACTATCAGAACTATGGCAGATGGAGGTGCGGGGTTCTGGGAGAGATGCGTCCATGGAATCGCTATTGGTTTGGAGACTACTTGACAGCATAAGACGAGACGTTAAGTCTACAACACGATCCATCTTTTCTCCCTCATTTTACACTTCTGAAAACGAGGACCACGTTTCAGTGCAGAGGTGGGTGGGAGCCTCTGAGAAGCATATGTGCAGCTTAGCGGGGCAGATGATTCAATTCTAGAAAGGATCTAATATTTAAATGCACTTTTTCTGATTATGATTAGCGCACTTACAGAACAAGTGAAGAGCACAGGGCTCCAGGCTCTTAGACTATTACAATAAGTGCATCAGGACTCATCATTTTTAAATAGACTTGGAAGCCAGATTCCATGTTACTTCCCTACTTTGCAAGCATATAAGTTTGTTTTGATTTGAACTTAAGTGGAATAGATGATTTTATGGACTGTAAAATATGGAGTTTTTTTCATCTTTGCATCTCTAATAAAAATAGCAGCATCAAACCCCTTGACTTTCTCATTAGAGTCATCAGCACCAAAGTTTCAAAATATTGAAAGGAAAATGAATAAAAACCATGTTTATAGGAAGGCAGCATAGTCTAGCAGAAAGGGTCTGGAACCAGGAATCTGGAAACCCGAGTTTTTGCCCAAGCTCTGTCCCAGTCTGCTGCGTGACCTTGGGCAAGTCGCTTCACTTCTCAGTGCCTCAGTTCCTTCATCTGTAAAATTTTTTTTTCTTTTTTAAAAATCACTCTTCTCTCTGTTAAACTGCAAGTCCCATGTGGAACAGGGACCGTGTCCAATCTGATAATCTTTTATCTCCCTGGGTGCCTAGCCCAATTTTTGGTGGATAAAGTAAGCATTTAATGAATACCAGCATTATCATATGCTGCACCTCTTCTCGTTCCAAAGGAAATGCAGCTACAGCGATCCAGAGAATGTACTCAAATCTACTCCCTCACTGTTGGCTACCTCCCCAGAAACTCTTATGTCTCAGGTCCAGAAATCGAGTTCCAAATTGAAGTCTCCTGGCAGAAGCTTGGTCTTGTCAGTTACACTCATACCCACCCACATATTTCTCTCCCTCAGTAGCATCATCTTCATACCCAAATATCTGGTTGTCCATTACCCACCTACTTCTCGTAGAATGCAAGGGTTGCATTTTTACAGAACTGTGTGTAAAGGGCAGCATGCATGGCAGTACTCACCCTGAGCATTCATCACACACACGGGAGCTCTAAATGTTTCTGTGGAGCTCTCAGGATGTCTAACAATTCTGTTGACCTGCGTTAATTTCTCTTATTCTTTTTGGATGCCTCAGATCCACCATGGCTAAAATTATATAATCTGCTGCAGGTCTTTACACCACTAGTGTGAAGCTCACCGGTGTCAAGGATCTGGTAAGCCCAGCTTGGATGAGAGAGACAATTGTCTAGTTCCCTAACAGGCATATTTGGACTGACCCCCCTCCTCTATTCCATCTTTCCAATCAAGCTATGCCCTAGAAACCTATGGCAACTCATATGCACCTATCTGCTGGTGACTCATTTATATTACCATTCAGATCACAGATCTGATTAGCTCCTTGTAATGAGGGAACGGGTCTACCAACTCTTATATTGTACTTTCCCAAGCACTTAGTACAGTGCTCTTCACATAGTAAGCACTCAATAAATATGATTGATTGACTTAACTATTTTGTCCATCACTATCTGCCTCCCTGTCTTCTCTAGTTGAAGGAATGACTCATGTTCCCTCCTAAACTCACTCCTCCTCCTATGTTTCCCCATCTCTGTTAAGAAGCAGCATGGCCTAGTGGATAGAGCACGGGCCTGGGAATCAGAGTCTAGACTGTGAGCTCACTGTGGGCAGGGAATGACACTGTTTATTGTGGTATTCTACTTTCCCAAGCATTTAGTACAGTGCTCTGCACACGGTAAGTGCTCAATAAATATGATTGAATAAATGGATTCTACTCCCGGCTCTGCCACCTGTCTGCTGTGTGAACTTGGGCAAGTAACTTCACTTCTCTGTGCCTCAGTTACCTTATCTACAAAATGGGGATTGAAACTGGGAGCCTCACGTAGGACAGGGACTGCCTACACCCGATTTGTTTGTATCCACTCCAGTGCTCAGTACCGTGCCTGGCAAACAGTAAGCACTTAAAAAATGCTGCAATTATTATTATTATACCCATGCCAAACAGGGGACAGAACAGCTGAGAGAAAACCAGACTGTGTGGTAAAATGCCGGGCAACTGGCCCCCAGCCATCATGGGATGGCCATTCTATTTATCGTGATTATGTTGTCTTGTTTCTGCCCATGTGTCTCCCCCAATTAGACTGTAAGCCCATCATTGGGCAGGGATTGTCTCTATCTGTTGATGAACTGTACATTCCAAGCGCTTAGTACAGTGCTCTGCAAAAAGTAAGCACTCAATAAATACTACTGAATATTCATTCTGAGGGCAAGGGATCAACAGACCATGGGGCCCGGCAATTCCTCTTGCGATAACCTCACCCAGATGGCGCTAATCAGAGTGCTTCCTCTCAGGACCCTGAGAACCACTAGGGTTTGCCATATAAATGAAATGAGCTCAAACCATTCAGAACCATAATGAGCCCAATCTGTAACGATACTGAAAATGGAACAATTTTGGAAGAAAAGTCTCCCGACAAGGGGAGTCAAGCAGATGTGCCGCTGGACCAGACTGAGTCCTATGGTGGAGCTCAGGGAGCTCATTTGCAGCACTTCTACGCTCAGAACATCTGTGTCCAACGCCCATTCAACACTCCGAGTATCCCTGAATACCAGCAGTCACCCAAAAAAATCAAGTTAGCCACATTTACCCGGTGGTTATTACCTGCCAAAAGGCTCACTCACTCAATTCCGGGTGCTTTATTGCTGGCTTGTGAGCCATTGATCTCACAGGCGGCAATTGGAACGATCCCCCTCTGGCAAGAATCCCGGGCACTCTGGTATTGGGTGATCAATCAGGAGTGGCCACCATAATCATACTTGGAGGGATTGTGTTGGCGGGGCGGGGAGTGGTGGAGAGGGTGCCAAAGCTTTGCTGAAGTGGAATTTGTTCTGGGGCAGAATTCATGACAAGGAGAGAGTTTTGTTTGGGCTCGTACCTTGCACGAAGATGCTTTGAATCAAATAACCATCTTTCATGCACTTTCATTATTGTACTCATTTCTATTTTAATCTCCCTCTTACCTCCCACTTTGAGAGCAAGGACACGTGACCAATCCATCAATCAATGGTATTTACTGATCACTTACTTTCATTGATTCATAATGCTGTAATTATGTAATGCTGTATAGCTCCAGGCTGTAAACTCATTGTGGGCAGGGAATGTCACTGTTTACTGTTGTGTTGTACTTTCCCATGAGCTTAGTACAGTGCTCTGCACAAAGTAAGCGATTGATAAATATGATTGAATGAATGACCTCAGTTGCCTTCAGGAGTATCTTTGGCCCATATCCGATGCTACCACAGTTCCTAGTCATTGGCAGATCGGCTTATGCTCAAGAAAGGAGTCATTAGCCTAAAGTGCTAAGTACAATGCATGTGATTCAGTAGGTGTTCAATAAATAGCATGACAATTACTACTATTCCTAAAGAGCTCAGTGAACTCCCTTGCAGAAAAATCAGTGGCATGAGCATAATCAGACCGTGAATCAGGCCTGGGAGTCAGAAGGACCTGGTTCTAATCCCAGCTCCACCACTTGTCTGCTGTATGACCACTTCACTACTCTGTGCTTCAGTTACCTCATCTGTAAAATAATGATTAAGACTGTGAGCTCCATGTGGCACATGGACTGTATTCAACCTGATTCCTCTGAACCTACCCCAACACTTAGAACAGTGCCTGGCACATAGTAAGTGCTTAACAAATACCAAAAAAAAAAAAAAAAGAGTATTTTGTAGTTTCAAAGTCACTTACGCAGATCCTCTCAATTTCCCTCACATTTCCAGGTGCTCGGGCCCAGCAAGTTCAAGGGATTTGTTTGGGGTCACAGGCAGGCCAACAGCAAAGTCAGGATGAGATCTCAGGTCTGTTTCCTGTGATCTGCTGGGACCCGAGAGAAACACTCCCCACAGGATTGAAATAAAGCCCAGTCTATTGCAAAGAACACAGGTCTGGGGCTGGGGTGTCTATACCAGCTCTGACACTGCCCTGCTGCATGCTCTTGATGATGATGATATTTAAGCGCTTACTTTGTGCCAAGCACTGTTCTAAGTGCTGGGGGAGATACAAGGTTATCAGGTTGTCCCAGATGGGGCTCACAATCTCAACCCCCATTTTCCAGATGCGGTAATTGAGGCACCAATAAGTTAAGTGACTTGCCCAAAGTCTCACAGCTGACAAGTGGCAGAGCAAGGATTAAACCCAAGACCTTTGACTCCTAAACCCATACTCTTTCCACTAAGCCACACTGCTTCTTGGACACCTCACCTAATTTCCCTAACCCTCATCTGGAAAATGTGCATAATAATTGCCTCTCCCTCCTTCACATGTGTTCATTGAGGATGAAATGAAATAATTGCTTTAAAGGATCATGGCAAAGTTGAAATAGTGTTCTATAAATTCAAGATATCAGCTCATAATAATTGTAGTTTTCCTTAAGTGCTTACTATGTGCCAAGCACTGTGCTCAGTGCCAGAATAGATCTCTGCCTACCAACTCTGTTATATGGTACTCTTCCAAGTGCTTAGTGCTGTGCTCTGCACACAGGAAGGACTCAATAAATAGAACTGATTGAATACAGTCAGATCAGAAACAGCCCTTGTCCAACATGGAACTCACAGGCTATGGGGGAGGAAAAGTGGGTATTTAATCTCCATTTTACAGGTAAGGAAGCTGAGGCACAGAAGTTAAGTGACTTGCCCAAGGTCACACAGTAGGCAAGTGGTGTGGTAGGGATTGTCCTCCCTTCCCCTAAGACTGTGAGTTCCATGTTGGATGTGGATGGTGTCTGACCTGATCACTTGACATCTACACCAGCACTTAGCAGGTAGTGGGCACTGAACAAATACCAGTCATTTTTATTTTAACATATGGCCACCAGAAAAAAGAATTTAAAGTCCATTTGAAGGATGTAGTTACCACATCATTTGATTATGTTTGCCTTGTCAAATACATGTATTTTGCAGGCAGACACAACCAGAAGCATCAGGGAATGGCTTCTATAGCATCTAACTCATCCAGTGCACCAGTTCCAATTGAACTATACATAAACACAGGCAAAGTGGAGTCCTGTTTCTTGTTTCTGCTTTGACTAGGGGAGGACACACACACACCCAGTAGGTGGTCAATCAATGCCACCAACCATAGCAGGACAGCAAACCCTAAGACTAGGAGAGATCAATAAAGGAAGGGTCATTCTAGAATGGTCTTGTTTGGAATCTCCAACACTACTTTTGTAGAGATATTTTACTCTGACCCTGTTCCCTGTCAGGTGGAAAAATGGAAGGTGACAACTTCAGCATTTTTTGAATAGGATAGCAGTACAGGAGATGCACAGATCTTCTCCCCTGAAACTACTTCATCACACTCAAAACACTCTTACCTATTGGCTGATGCTTGCTTGGAGGGAACTGCATCGTCACTGTAATTCAGAATAGGTCTGCAGCTCCATTAATACTTTTCCCTCCCCACCTCCCCAGGGAAAGAAAAGGGGGAATTTTCCAGGTTTGGAGAGAGAGAACAATGCTGACACAGCAGGAGGCTTCTGGGGAACAATAGTAGCCCTGCTGCAGAGTAGCTATTAGGACTTTGAAACTGGGGCTAGGAGAAGTGGAAATTATCCTTCTTTTGACTCCACCCAGGCTCAGCCAGCTGAGCCTTTTCTCCCTGCTGGGAACTAGGAGGAGAAAGGCAGACACTGATTGGTGAGGGGAAATCTATTGTCTCTGATAGAGCAGCGTAGGGACAGCTGGAGACTGGAAAGAGCTGCTTGAGGAGGATAAACAATCACAGAACCACCTCCTATGTTCAACTTCAGGCCTGGGTTGCCATAGCTTTATCTGTCTTGGGTTTGTCTTCTGTACTGTATCTGTTCTCTGCCTGAATATACATGCCTGTTAATTACTATAAATAAAATAAGATAAACACTGTTATCACTACTAGCCACTAGTGCTTACTGTATGCAGAGAACTGTATTAATCGCTTGGGAGAGTGCAATATAAGAGTAGACAGACATATTCTCTGCCCACAATGAGATTATAGTCTAGAGGGGGAGACACATTCATTCAGTAGTATTTATTGAGCACTTACTATGTGCAGAGCACTGTACTAAGCACTTGGAATGTACAAATTGGCAACAGAGACAAACCCTGCCCATTGATGGGCTTACAGTCTAATCAGGGCAGACAGACAAAAACAATAGCAATAAATAGAATCAAGGGGATTTACATCTCATTAGCAAAATAAATAGGGTAATAAAAATATATACAAATGAGCGTATGAGCACAGTGCTGAGGGGAGGGGAAGAGAGAGGGGGAGGAGCAGAGGGAAAGATGGGGAAAAGGGGGCTGAGCTGAGGGGAGGTGGGGGGGTAGAGAGGCAGCAGAAGGAAAAGGGGAAGCTCAGTCTGGGAAGGCACCTTGGAGGAGGTGAGCTCTCAGTAGGGCTTTGAGAGGGGAAGAGAATTAGTTTGGCGGAGGTGAGGAGGGAGGGCATTCCAGGACAGTGGGAGGACGTGGCCCAGGGGTCGACGGTGGGATAGGCGAGAAGAGGGGACAGTGAGGAGGTGGGCGGCAGAAGAGCGGAGCCTACAGAGTGAGCAGTAGAAAGAGAGAAGGGAGGAGAGGTAGGAGGGGGCAAGGTGATGGAGAGCCTTGAAGCCTAGAGTGAGAAGTTTTTGTTTCGTGCAGAGGTTGATAGGCAACCACTGGAGGTTTTTAAGAAGGGAAGTGACATGCCCAGAGCGTTTCTGCAGGAAGATGAGCCTTGAAGCGGAATGAAGAATAGACTGGAGCGGGGAGAGACAGGAGGAAGGGAGATCAGAGAGAAGGCTGACACAATAATCCAGCCGGGATATTATGAGAGCCTGTAGCAGTAAGGTAGCCGTTTGGGTGGAGAGGAAAGGGCTGATCTTGGTGATATTATAATAATGTTGGTATTTGTTAAGCGCTTACTATGTGCCAAGCACTGTTCTAAGCGCTGGGGTAGACACAGGGGAATCAGGATGTCCCACGTGGGCCTCACAGTCTTAATCCCCATTTTACAGATGAGGTAACTGAGGCACAGAGAAGTTAAGTGACTTGCCCACAGTCACACAGCTGACAAGTGGCAGATCTGGGATTCGAACTCATGACCTCTGACTCCAAAGCCCGTGCTCTTTCCACTGAGCCACGCTGCTTCTAATAAATGCTCTAATAAAAGCAGAGAAGCAGCGTGGCTCAGGGGAAAGAGCACGGGCTTTGGAGTCAGAGGTCATGGGTTCGAATCCCGGCTCGGTCACTTGTCAGCTGTGTGACTTTGGGCAAGTCACTTAACTTCTCGGTGCCTCAGTTACCTCATCTGTAAAATGGGGATTAAGACTGTGAGCCCCATGTGGGACAACCTGATTCCCCTGTGTCTACCCCAGCGCTTAGAACAGTGCTCGGCACATAGTAAGCGCTTAACAAATACCAACATTATTATTATTATTATTATAAAGGTGAGACCAGCAGGTCTTGGTGACGGATTGGATGTGTGGGGTGAATGAGAGAGCCAAGTCAAAGATGACACCGAGGTTGCGAGCCTGAGAGACGGGAAGGATGGTTGTACCATCCACAGTGATAGGGAAGTCAGGAAGAGGACAGGGCTTGGGAGGGAAGATGAGGAGCTCAGTTTTGGCCATGTTGAGTTTTAGGTGGCAGGCAGACGTCCAGGTAGAGACGTCCTGGAGGCAGGAGGAGATAAGAGCCTGAAGGGAGGGGGAGAGGACAGGGGCAGAGATGTAGATCTGTGTGTCATCTGCATAGAGATAATAATAATGTTGGTATTTGTTAAGCGCTTACTATGTGCAGAGCACTGTTCTAAGCACTGGGGTAGATACAGGGTAATCAGGTTGTCCTATGTGAGGCTCACAGTCTTAATCCCCATTTTACAGATGAGGGAACTGAGGCACAAAGAAGTTAAGTGACTTGCCCACAGTCACACAGCTGACAAGTGGCAGAGCTAGGATTCGAACCCATGACCTCTGACTCCCAAGCCCGGGCTCTTTCCACTGAGCCATGCTGCTTCTCTGTGATAGGTGAAGCCGTGAGAGCCAACAAGTTCACCAAGGGAGTGAGTGTAGATGGAGAACAGAAGAGGGCCAAGAACTGACCCTCGAGGAACCCCAACAGTTAGAGGATGGGAAGGAGAGGAGGAGCCCACGAAGGAGACCGAGAATGAACGGCCAGAAAGATAAGAGGAGAACCAGGAGAGGACGGAGTCCGTGAAGCCAAGGTGAGATAAGGTGTGGAGGAGAAGGGGATGGTCTACAGTGTCAAAGGCAGCTGAGAGATCAAGGAGGATTAGGATAGAGTAGGAGCCATTGGATTTGGCGAGAAGGAGGTCATGGGTGACCTTTGAGAAAGCAGTCTCGGTAGAGTGGAGGGGAGGGAAGCCAGATTGGAGGGGGTCCAGGAGAGAATGGGAGTTCAGGAATTCTAGGCAGCGAGTGTAGATGACTCATTCTAGGAGCTTGGAAAGGAAGGGTAGTAGGGAGATAGGGCAGTAACTGGAAGGGGAAGTGGGGTCGAGAGAGGGTTTTTTTAGGATGGGGGAGACATGGGCATGTTTGAAGGCAGAGGGGAAGAAGCCATTGGAGAGTGAGCAGTTAAAAATAGAAGTTAAGGAGGGGAGGAGGGATAAATACATAATATTCATAATACATAAATATTAGTTTCTGTTTTGGTGGTTGCCCCCTCAGTTAATTGTTCCCAACCGATGGGCTCCAGCTAAATGTACCAAAATGTCCCATGTCCCAAAACCCTGTCCACCAAACCCACCTGCCAGGATTTGGTGAAAGACCAAATGTGGATGTGTTGAAGGAGAGGGACAAGATAGGGAAGTGAGTCTTCATAGTGAAAAACCCCTGATAAACACAATATGAAGATCAGTTGCTCTTGTAGTCAGTAGAAAGCCCTCCGAGGTCAAAGGAGAAAGCCAAACATAAAGACAAGTAGGTAAGCACTCAATAAATATAACTGATGATGATACTGGCTTACACTGCTCATTGCTCTTCTACTGCCTTTCCTTAGAGGTCAGTCCGCTTCTGCCAATGGAGAAGAGCTTCACTGTGAAAAGATTCATGCTCATATCTGACCTGGGTAGAACACTTGATTATATGGCGGGACCTTGAGTCGGGTGCTGCTGGATGACCTAACCCAGAAATAGTAGTAATAGTATTTACTAATCACCCACTGGGAGCACTGCACTATTCTAAGTGCTCAGGGAGTGAAAACACAGTAGTGATGTTTTCCTTGTTCACAGGAGCTTTCCATTCTAACCCAGTGCCATTATTCATTGCCCACCTAAAGGGTATTGATTGTTTTCCCCTAGTTCCAGTCTGTTCTTTATTTCAAAATCAAAGACTTTCATTGTAGACACATCTTCCATTAAGGACAGCAGACCTTAAATCTGTAGATTGTTTTGGTTTTTCTAAAATACTTTCACATTAATTATCACCTTTCAATTAATCAGCAGCATGTCCTAGTGGGTAGAGCACGGGCCTGGGAGTCAAAAAGACATGGGTTCTAATTCTGGCTCCACCACTTGTGTGCTGTGTGATCTTGGGCAAATCACTTAACCTATCTGTGCCTCAGTTACCTCATTTGTAAAATGGGGATTGATTGTGAGCCTCATGCGGGACATGGTCTGTGTCCAACCTGACTGTCTTACCTCATCTGTAAAATGGAAATTAAGACTGTGAGCTCCAGGTGGGATATGTACTGTTTCCAACCTGATTATCTTGAGTCTACTCCAGCATTTAGTCCAGTGCCTGGAACATAGTAAGCATTTAACAAATACTGTTAAAAACTTAGGGAAAGGCAGATATCAATATCCCCATTTTACAGATGAGAGAACTGAGGCCCAGATTGGTTAGGTGACTGGCCCATGGCCACATACTAGGCCAGTGGCAGACCTGGAACTTTCAGCTAGTTCCACGCTCTTTCCTCTAGGTCCAACTGCCTGTCAATACTGCCAGATATATACAGAAAGAGAGAGAGATCCATATAATGCCCAAAATCATACTCAAGTAGTTGGTAGGAGAAGCTGCCGCTGTGATTGTCTCTTTATTCTGGACAGAAAAGAACACATTCTGTCTCCAAATGTCATCACGGTGATTGGGGTAATTGTGGGATTTACTCTCAATCTCCTGAGAATCACAGTTTGTTTTCTTCTTTAGCACTGTTCAGCCAGTAGTGGTTTGGTAAAGAATGAGTTTGAGATTTGTTGCTGCTCAAACAGTAAAGAGTATTGTTCCCTGCAAATTGGGAGCCCTCTTGCTTCCTGGAATCCCTATTTAAGGACAGTCTGGTGTAATGATCCTGCACAATCTGAGTTAGGAAAAACCGTGGAAGATTTATGAGACTTGCTGTCTCTCTATGAGCTAAAACAGCTTGCATGTTTGGGGGTTGTTTTTTCTCTCGCTCTTTGCTGCTGTTGTTGCTGTAAGTAGAATCCTAGGCCAGTAGAAACCCAACCAGCATTTGAAGTAAATACCACCCCTCAGTCAATCAGTGGTATTTCTTGAACGTTTATTGTTTGCAGAGCACTGTGTTAAGTACTCGGGAGAGCCTGGTAGAGTTATGAGTTTTCAATCTAATGGAGGAGATTGATATTAAAATAAATTACAGTATGGAGGTGCAACAGAGCTTAAAGATAGGTACTTTTTTATGGTATTTGTTAAACACTTACTATGTACCAGGCACTGTACTAAGCACTGGGGTAGATACAAGCTAGTCAGGTTGGACACAGTCCATGTCCCACATGGGACTCACAGTCAATCCCCATTTTACACATAAGGTAACTGATGCACAGAGTAGTGAAGTCACTTCCCTAAGGTCACAGAGCAGACAAGTGACAGAGCCGGAATTAGAACCTAGGTGGGGAAATGAGAGATTAATGGAGCAGCATGGCCTAGTGGAAAGAGCACACGCTGGGAGTCAGAAGACCTGGGTTCTAATCCCAGCCCTGCCACTTGCGTGCTGTGTGACCTTGGGCAAGGCATCTAACTTCTCTGGGACTCAGTTACTTCATCTGTAAAATGGGGATTAAATCCTCTCCCTCTAAATTAAACTGCAAGTTTCATGTGGGACAGGGACTATGCTTGATCTGATAATCTTTTTACTATCCCAATGCTTAGTACAGTGCTTGGCACATAGTAAGCACTCAACAAATACCATACAATAAACAGATATTGCAATTGTTATCAATTAAGTAAGCCTGCCTGGAGGAGATGTGATTGCAAATGAAAAAGCTGCATGGCGTAGTGGATAGAGCACAGGCCTGGGAGTCAGAAGGTCATGGATTCTAATCCTAGATCCACCGCTTGTCTACTGTGTGACCTTAGGCAAGTCATTATAATTCTCTGTGCCTGTTACGTCATCTGTAAAATGGGGATTGAGACTGTGAGTCCCACATGGGACAGGGACTGTGTCCAACCCAATTTGCTTGTATCTACCCAGCTCTTAGTGCAGGGCCTGGCATATAGTAACCGCTTAACGAATACCATAATAATAATAATATAATAATATGTGCTGGGATATGTGTATTATTATTGATAATTAATAATAATAATAATAACTATTATTAAAAGATCTTTGAAGAAGGGGAAGGTGGTGGTCTACCAGATGTGAAGGGGAAGGGAATATCAGGGATAGGAAAGGCATGATCACGGTTGTCGGTCGTGAGAGAGATTAGCCTCCTATTAGAGAAGTGAAGTGTATGGTTTGAGCTGAGGTGAGAATAAGAAGTGGAGGGGAAAGCTGATAGAGTTATTTAAAACCAATTTTCAGGAGTTTCTGCTTGATTTGGAGAGGACTGGGCAACCATTGGAGGTTCATGAGGAATGAGAAGATATGTAAAAAATGATCTGGCTAGCAGAGAGAAGTATGGACTGTAGAGGGGAGAGGCTGGAGGCAGGGAGGTTAGTAAGGTGTTTGATGCAGAAGTCTAGTCAGAATATGACATGTGCTTGGAACGGGGGGTAGCAGCAGGGATAGAGAAGAGAGAGCAGATTCTGGAGATGCTGTGAAGAACCGACAGGATCAGGTGACTGACTGAATATGCTGGTTGAAGGAGAGAAATAAATTGAGGAAAATGCCAAGGTTGAGGGCTTGTGAGACAGGAAGGATCTTGCAGTGATGGGAAAGTCACAGAAGGAGAGAGTTTGGGAGGGAAAATGAAATGTTCAGTGTAGGAAATGTTGAGTTTGAGGTAATGGCAGAAGTCCAAGTAGAGGTGTCCTGAAGGCAGAGGGAAATGTGAGAATGCAGAAAAGGTGCAAGGTCAGGGCTAGACAGGTAGATTTGAGGGCCGTCCGTGTAAGGATGGAAATGGAAGCCAAGGGACCAAATGAGTTTTCCAAGGTTGTGGGTGTAGCTGGAAAAAAGAAGCGGAACCATAACTGAGTTTTGATGGACTTCCACAGTTAGAGGGTGGGATGCAGAGGAAAAGCCAGTGGAAGAGACCAAAAAGGAGCAGCTAGAGAGATTGGAGGAGAACCAGAGGGAACAGTGTCAGTGAAACCAAGCTTGAATAATGTTTCAAGGAGAAGGGGAAGGGCCACAGTATCAAAGGCTGTTAAAAGGTAGAGGAGGATTAGGATGGAGGAGAGGTCATTGGATTTGGCAAGGAGGAGATCTTTGATGACGTTGGAAGAGGGCAGTTTCATTGGAGAGGATGGAGTGGAAACCCAGTTATAGAGAATTAGGAAGGACGATGGAGGAGAGGAAAATGTGTGTGTGTGTGTGGGGGGGGGCAGTTCCATAAATGTTACTACTGCTCAGAAGTGGGTAAATTCCTCCTTTCTACCCTCTTCCCACTCCTCACTTAAAAGAGAATGTTGGGCCCATGTTGTGGAGATATGGCAGTCCTCTTTTCAAAGAATCGATCAATCAGTAGATCAGTGGCTTTTATTGAGAACTTACTTTGTGCAGAGCACCACACTAAGTGCTTGGGAGAGTACAATGCAATAGAGTTGGTATTCACATTCCCTGCCCACAAGAAGCTTACAGTCTAGAAGGAGAAACAGCCAACTACACGGACAATAGCTCTTTGCAGTACTGAGAGATCACTCAGCCCCAAGGTCAACATAGCCAAGGATGGTGGGTGAGTGTGCCTTTCTAGTTTCCGTGGACATTTGAAGAAAACTACTACCTGCACTCTAAGCTTTTATGTGGACTAAAAGCTTACATGTACTTAGGAGAGGCTACGAAGGCATGCGAGAAACCAGGATCTGAATGCTAATGGCATCGCTTTACTGAAGGATTCAGGGGGCAATGTTTTCTTTCTTGAGTCAGTCACCAGTGAAAATACCTTGTCACAGGCAACTATCTCGTAGTGGAGGAGAATGAAGGAGGATTTTTCTGCTGCCATCATTGTCCTCCTTACTCACAATGTCAGATTCATGGTTCCCTGAACACTTGGGCCAGTTTGGAAGCCGTGGTTAGGGGGTGGAAAGGGAATTAGGGAAAAAGGGCCTAGTATTTGAAAGTTATCCTGAGTCCTGCCTGACTGTAAACTGGTATATAATCCCCATTTTATGATGGTCAGATCATTGACTTCCCCTCCAGACTGTAAGATCATTGTGGGAAGGGAATCTGTCTGTTATATTGTTATATTGTACTCTCACAAGTGCTTAGTACAGTGCTCTGCAGACAGCAAGCGCTCAATAAGTATGATCGATTGATTGATAGCACCTGTCTCCTTGTGTATAGAGGTTGCTGGGTGACTGTCTCCAAGGTTTTGGATGAGCTGAAAGTTTCTCAGTGGCTGGAAACACAGTCTGACTCTAGTTTGCAAGTCCTTCAAGGCTAGGAACAGGCCTCCCCCTCACCACATAATAGTGATGGAATTTATTAAGCACTTATTCTGTGCCATGTGCTGAGCACCTTGCTAAGCCCTGGGGTGGATAGGAGATAATCAGATCTGACCCAGTCCCTGACCCCCACAGGGCTCAAGGTGTGAGACTAAGTATTGAAGCCCCATTTGAGGAAATTGAGATGAAAAGAAGTTAACAGATTTACCCAAGGTCACAGAGCGGGCAAGGTGCAGGGCCGGGATTAGAACCCAGGTCTGCTGCCGTCCAGATCTGTGCACCTTCCACTAGGCCACACTGCTTCCCTTCACCCTTCGGGGGGAAAGGGTCAGACAGGGCATACCCTATTCCGACTTGACTGATCTTCAGAATCAGATAAGATCAAATGTCAAACAATTCCTCCAAACTTGGCATTGTAATGAGCGTTTCACCAAGCAGCATCCAAACCATCGATGGCTAGAGAACAATGGCAGGAACCACATCCAAACAGCCCCATGGAAACAGATGACATCATCTCAAGTTCCCGCAGGAGCAGAGAATGAGGCATATCTCCCAGGCACTATCCGACCATTTATTCATTCATTCAATTGTATTTATTGAGCTCTTCCTGTGTGCAGAACACTCTACTAAGCGCTTGGAATGTACAATTAGGCAACAGAGACAATCCCTGCCCAACAACAGGCTCACAGTCTAAAAGGGAGAGACAGCAAAACAAAACAAGTAGTCAGGCATCAATACCATCAAAATAAACAGAATCATAGATATATACATATTATTAATAAAATAGAGTAATAAATGATATATACAAATATACACAAGTGCTGTGGGGAGGGAAGGAAGGGCAGAGGGAAAGGGAGGGCTCAGTCTGGGAAGACCTCCTGGAGGAGGTGAGCTCTCAGTAGGGTTTTGAAGAGGGGAAGAGAGTTAGTTTGGCGGATGTGAGGAGGGAGGGCATTCCAGGTCAGTAGCAGGATGTGAGCCAGAGGTCGATGGTGGGGCAGGCAAGAATGAGGCACTGTGAGGAGGTTAGCAGCAGAGGAGCGGAGTGTACGGGGTGGGCTATAGAGGGAGAGAAGGGAGGTGAGGTAGGAGGGGGCAAGGTGATGGAGAACCTTGAAGCCAAGAGTGAGGAGTTTTTGTTTCGTGCAGAGGTCGATAGGCATCCACTGGGGGTATTTGAAGAGGGGAGTGACATGCCCAGAGCGTTTCTGCATGAAGATGATCTGGGCAGCGGAATGAAGAATAGACTGGAGTGGGGAGAGCCAGGAGGAAGGGAGATCAGAGAGAAGGCTGACACAATAATCCAGTCGGGATATTATGAGAGCTTGTACCAGCAAGGTAGCAGTTTGGATGGACCAGATAGACATTGCAATGCAGTATCTAATAGAGCCCCTAGTCTCCCAGCTAATCATTGTGCTAGTCTGAAATAAATTAGGAAGAGCTGAAATATTGGACCCAACTTGTATGTGTCATTATGAACCAGTTTTTTTAACTCATTTGAGAGAGTTACAGAGGTGGAAGGGGCCTTCCGAAAACACACATTTAAAGAGCATATGGTATTCAAAGAAATAAAGTCTTTTAGACTGTGAACCTGTTGTTGGGCAGGGATTGTCTCTGTCTATTGCCGAACTGTACATTCCCAGCACTTAGTACAGTTCTCTGCACAAAGTAAGCGCTCAATAAATACAATTGAATGAATGAAATAAAGGGAGATGCTGCTTAGAGAACCAAAAATAGTTGAAAGAAGCATCGTGGCCTAGTGGCAAGAGTCAGGGCTTGGGACTCAGAGGATGTGGGTTCTTATCCTGGCTCCGACCCTTGTCTACTGTGTGACCCCAGGCAAGTCACTTCACCTCTCTGTGCCTCAGTTACCTTATCTATAAAATGGAGATTAAGACTGTGAGCCCCATGTGGAACAACCTCATTACCTTGTATCTACCCCAGTGCTTAGAACAGTGCTTGGCACAGAGTAAGCGCTTAACAAATACCAATATTATCATTATTATTGAAAGAAATAATCAATAGATGCTACTTATTGAGGGCCTACTATTTGCAGACCACTGTACTAAGCACTTGGGAGAATCCAACAGCCCTTTAGTTGGGTGAACATAGCCCCTCTGAGCCATAGTGCAGCTTATTAAATTTGTCATTGTCCTAAACTGACTGTGTATTAGAAACAGAAAGATAGATGGCCTACACCTTTAACACCTGTACAACCACACACACACACACACACACACACACACACACACACACACACACACACACACCCCACCTCCCCTCTTTTGGATTTTGCAGATACTCCAGATGCATACCGCTCCAGTGAATCCCTACTGGGTTCAATATATTTTGAATCAACTGAAGGAAAACCAGTCATCCACGCAACAATGAAAACTGCTTCAAATTGATCTGATCAGGCACTTGCTTTACTTAATGCCAAATCCAGCCCCAACACCTGACTCCAAAGGGTTAAAATTCACTGACCCAGTGGAGAATGGAGAGCATGATGGGAGGAGGACTGCAGAGATATGACAGTTGAAAGTCCGTTAGGAGCGACAGCCTGCGAATTGAAGCAGGGGAACAAAAAACAGCAAATGGACCAGAAAAAAAGGAGAGACAACAGGAGACGAGTTGTGGAATTGTGCCCAGCAAGCTCAATCGACCCTGACGGGTCCCAGTCCGGGAGAGGATGAGGGGCGTGTGAGCAGGGGGGAGGGGAGATTTGGATTGGATAGAGAGGATGGACAAGTTTCTTTGTTCTTTTCAACAATTAGCAAATGAGTCCTGAATTATCATTAGAGGGGTTATTCCCAGTTAAAATCCTTTTGGGCCAATTTTAGAGATCCCTTTTTCTCTTTGTTTCCCAACATAAGATGTCACAAGCCAATCCACAGAGAAAATGCCAGAGTGTGATCATGAAGCCCAACTTAGTATTCACTATCAAGTGGTAAACTGTCACACTGGTGATTTGTACTTGCTATATGTTTTTTCAGAGGATCCTGAGGTGTGTAACTGATTAATCTTCAGGGCATTTCACATTTGCACAGCTGAGTCAAACTGTAATGAAGTGGCTTTCTCAATGTCTCAAAGCCAGTTAATTGTGAAGATGGACACCCATGACTACCACCCTCATTAATTTGGTGGGAACTGTTTTTCTTCTAGAGACTAGTCACTCACAAAACAGAACGGGCAGCATGGCCTAGTGGAAAGACAGCACTGTGGCCTAGTGGATAGAGCCCGGGCCTGGAAGTCAAAGGACCTGGGTTCTATTTCCAGTTCCACCACTTACCTGCTGCGTGACTCTGGGCATGTCACTTAACTTCTCTGTGCCTCGGTTACCTCTTCTGTAAAAGGGGGAATGAGACTGTGAGCCCTATGTGAGACATGGACCTATGTGAGAAATGGATTAGCATTTAGTACAGTGCCTGAAACATAGCTCTTAACAAATACCATAAAAAAAAAGGGTCACTCATATTGTATACAGGCTTTTAGGAGTCACACAATTGGAGCTGTGGATGCTGAAGGATCAGGAAGGCAGAAGCACACATTCCCTGTCCCATTTAGTCCTGAATGCATGGGGCACATGATGCTTATTAGCTACGCCCCAAGAGGGAGTCAGTTTTGCCTTTCATGTATTCATAGAACCTCCACTCCCCTCAAGACAAGTATTCTGTCTAGTAACTATATTGTACTCTCCCAGGTACCCTATACAGTGCTCTGCCCACAGGAGGCTGTAAACTCCTTGTGGGCAGGGATCAGGTCTACTAACTCTATTTTACTTAGTACAGCCCTTGGCACCCAGTAGGTACTCATTGAATACTACAGAATACCTCTCCCCCACGTCCTGCCTCTTCATATCAGACAGACAATTACTCTCCCTACCTTCAAAGCCTTATTGAAGGCACATCTCCTCCAAGAGGCCTCCCCTGATTAAGCCCTCATTTCCTCTTTTCCCACTCCCTTCTGAGTCACCTTGACGTGCTCCTATTTTTCACCCCTCCCTCAGCCCCACGGCACTTACGTAAAAATCTGTAATTTATTTATATTAATGTTCATCTCCCCCTCTAGACTGTGAGCTCATTGTGGACAAGGAATGTGTCTACCAACTCCGTTATATTGTACTCTCCCAGGTGTTCAGGGCAGGCCTCGACACATGGTAAGTGCTCAGTAAATACGATTTATTATTATTAGTAGTAGTAATAATAATAATAATGATAATCATTGCATTTGTTAAGCACTCACTATGTGCCAAGCACCGTTCTAAGTGCTGGGGTAGACACAAGGTAATCAGGTTGGATACAGTCCCTGTCCAACATGGGGCTCACAGTCTTAATCCCCATTTTACAGATGAGGTAACTGAGGTACAGAGAAGTGAAGTGACTTGCCCAAGGTCATACAACAGACAAGTGGGATAAGGTGACCGGGAAGGGTTTGGATTAATCGGGGAAGGCTTTTTGGGGGAGGTGGACTTTTGGGAGGTCTTTAAAGATGGACAGATGCACCATTTCTTGCCCATAGATTCAGCTAGTTTGAAAAAGAAGTTTCAGTCCAATATTTCATTAACAACGGAAAATAGGGATAAACTCTTATATTAAAGGATTTTCCAGGTGTGCATTTAAAACATCAAACACCTGAATTTGCCCAGGCATATAGAGCCCGGACCTGGGAGTCAGGAGACATGGGCTCTAATCCCGGCTCTGCAACATGTCTGCTGTGTGCCTTTGGGCAAGTCACTTCACTTCTCTGTGCCTCAGTTACCTCATCTGTAAAATGAGGATTAAGACTGTGAGCCCCATGTGGAGACAAGGACTGTGCCTGACCTGATTACCTTGTATCTATCCCAGTGCTTAGAGCAGTGCTTGGCACGAAATAGCTTAACAAATGCCACAATTATCTGCCAGAAGGCCTTCCCTTCAATCATACTATGAGAAATGAGAATCTATTGTTTGGTTTTTTTGTTTGTGCTTTTTTAATGGCATTTGTTAAGCATTTAAAATGAGCCAGCACTGTTTTACGTTATGGGGTGGATAGAAGACCATCAGGTTGAATACAATCCCTGTCTCGTTTGGGGCCCATAGTCTAAATTGGAGAGAGGAGGATTTAATCCTGATTCGACAGATAAGGTAACTGGAGGCACAGAGAAGTTAAGTGACTTGGTCAAGGTGACATAGCAGATAAGTGGCAAAGGTAGGATTAGAACCCAGTTCCTCTGACTCTCAAGCTCATGCTCTTTTCATCAAGCCACTCTGCTTCTCAATAGTTCTAAATAGAGGCAGGAGCCCCAACATGGTAATTCGATGTAAACTTGAATTCCTTTAGTCTCCCTAATATTTTGGTGGGAATTCAGATTCACCCCCCTCCCTTCTGCAAATTTTCTCCTTTTCACTGCTCCAAATAGCTCCTCTTATCTCTCCACCAGCATCCTCAGTTCATCTCCACTATTCGAGGAGATAAGATTAGAGGCCTTGATCCTCCCGCTGTTAGAACAAGACCTCAATCTCTCACTGTCTCTATTTAATCAGGTTCCTATTTTAGCTGCCACAAAGCTGTCAACAAAAGAAAATAAGCCCTTCCCCATCAAGGGGTTAAATTGGATTTCACCGTGTGCAAATGCTCTTCTGAGCAAAATTCCACCTGCACTCTCCATCAGGCAAATTACTTCTGACTTCTAATTTATTTCTCGAGGAAATGGAAAGGTATGGCATAACCAAAGTCAATAGGGAAAAAAGTCCGACATGTAATCAGACTGCTCACCAATTCAGAGCCTTCTTCCCTGTCAGCTTTAATAGGTTCTCAGACCAAACAATTTTCAGGCCACATGACACATCCTTCCTGTTCTTTTCTGGATTTGGAACTTGTCTAGGTAAGGGGTGCGGCCAATGACAACTGATGTATGGCCTGATGCGATGGCGCTCTGGACCCTGGAGAGTTGAAAATTGAGGGCTTTGGCTTTCCGATTGCAAGTGAGAATCTGATCTGAGAGGGGAAGATAGAGGGTGATTCTGGCTTGGACTCAATCCAAGGAGCAGTGTCCATTCTGGAAGAGACAATTGTTTTCATCAGGGACTGATCGAATCGATCAATCGATCCATGGTATCTACTGAGTACTTACAGTGTGCAGAAGCGCTTGAGTGAGAACAGTATAATAGAGTTGGTAGGCATGAATCACAAAGTAATCGATTGGTAGAATGGCTTGCCACTCTTGTTTTTTTTTTTTTTTTTTCCAGCTGAATTCTCAACATAGAACTCAATTAGCTTTCCGGAGTCCCCCGTTTCCGTGGTGCAAAATCGATATTGGAGCCAATATTTCAGACACGAGTCACAGTTTGAAGAGACCTTACTCAGGAAAAGTAAACTATAAGGAGATTTCCCACACTTTTTGCACCACAGAGATTAGAATCCAAAGAAAGCTAGCTCACTTTCTCCAATGTAAAGAGCGTGAGGGTGAGAAGAGGACAAGGATGGAAATACCAAAACAGCAGTTTCAGTGGTGCAAATGAAGAGCCAGTTTTTTGGCTCTTGAACCAATGAAGATGTTCAGTTTTTGCCATATAGAGTCTAAGGTCCCACGGAGGCAGGAAGAAATGTAAAATTGTGAGGCAGGTATGAGTAGCGGCTTCAAGTCCTCTGCCTAGAGGTAGTAATGGGAGCTAAGGGAGTAGATGACGACAGTACAGTGAGGGAATGAGAAGTGGAGGTGCAAAAGCCAGCAAAGGAGACTGAGGGGAGATAAGAAGTGAAGAGACCCCGATGCATATCGTGATGCAGAAACCAAGGACTTATAATGTTTCCAAGAAAAGGAGCCTGTTAGGAAGTTCCAGGGAATGTGCCTGGTGAGTGTCAAGGGCTTAGTGCAGGGCTTTGCACACAGTAAGCACTCTATAAATACCATTGTTTGATGGATTGATCAACATTATTGAAGGTAGTTGAGAAGTCTAGAATAATGCTGCCCCCTTTCCCCATTCTCAATCTGCCAGTTCCCAGAGGAAGGGGCTGGGTAGACTCAGGGAAGGTCAAACCCATCATTCTGCCTTCATGGCAGTTGTTTCCTCCTTCCCTCCCCACTGACTTTCTCATCACAGTAGACAGCACCACCGTCCTCCCTGTCTCATAAGCCCAAAGTTTTGGCAGTACTCAGCACATAGTAAGCGTTTAACAAATACTATCATTATTATTATCCTCAATTTATCATTTTCATTCAACCCACATGTTCAATCTGCTTCAAATCCTGTCAGTTCTACCTGCATAGCATCGATAAAATCCACCCTTTCCTCTCCAACCAAATTGCTATCCCATTGATCTGAGCACTTATCCTATCCCACCTTGACGAGTGCATTGACGTGCTGACCTCCCTGTCTCCTGTCTTGCCCCACTCCAGTCCATACTTCCTTCACTCTGCCACTTGGATCATTTTTCTAAACCAAATGTTCAGTCCATATTTCCTCCCTCCTCAAGAATCTCCAGTGGTTGTCTGTCCACCTCTGCATCAAACTGAAATACCTTACCATTGGCTTTAAAGCACTCAATCACTTTGCCACCTCTTATCTTGCCTCACTGAGTTCACTTCACTCCTCTAATGCCAACTTACTCACTGCATCTCAATCTCATCTATCTCATCGTCAAACCCTTGCCCACGTCCTGCTTCTGGCCTGGAACTCAAAGCTTCATTAAAGTCACATCTCTTCCAAGAGGCGATCCCCGCTAAGCCATCATGTTCCCTACTCCTTCTCCCTTCTGCTTCACCCTTGCATTTGGATCTGTGTCCTTTATTCACCCCATGCTCAGCTCATGGCACTTCTGTACATATTGGTAATTTATTTCAATATTTGTCTCCCCTTCTAGACTGTAAACTCTTTGTGGGCGGAGAACATGTCTACTAACTCTAGTATATTGAACTCACCCAAGATATTAATAGTGTTCTGCACTGTTTGCACTCAATAAACACAACTGATTGATCGATCTACTGTATTCTCCAAATGGTTAGTATAGTGCTGTGCATACGGCCCTCAAGATTATAAACTCCTTGAGGACAGCATTCAGGCCATCCAAGTCTTCTTTCTCTCCAAGTGCTTGGTGCAATGCTCTGCACCCAGCAAGCATTCAGGAAATACTTTTTCATTGATAATGATGATGGTATTTGTTAAGCACTTACTATGTGTCAAGCGCCGGTCTAAGTGCTGGAGTAGATACAAGTTAATCAAGTTGGATGTAGTTCCCATCATACATGGGGTTCACTGTCTAGTAGGAGGGGGAACAGGTATGGAATCCCCATTTTACAGTTGAAGAAACTGAGGCACAGAGAAGTTCAGTGACTTTCCCAAAGTAACACAGCTGGCAAGTCATGGAGCAGGAATTAGAACCAGGTCCTCTGACTCCCAGGCCCATGCTCTTCATTCATTCAATCATATTTATTGAGCACTTACTGTGTGCAAAGCACTGTACTAAGCACTTGGAAAGTACAATTTGGCCACAGATAGAGACAATCCCTTCCCATCAATGGGCTCTTTCCACTAGATCCTATTGCTTGATTGTCTGATTGATGGCCCTCTAGGAGTTTACAATCTCACCAGGGACACTGGAAGATACAGATCTGCATATAAAGTGGGAGCAGGAGGAAAGATACAGATACAGTCCATTGTAGTAAGAGTACTGATAATTTAAAAAAACTGCAATTGTCATTTTTCTTGGCCTGGATGTGGTGCCATAGGTGATGGGATGAAGACTTTCTCTGCTACTTATGGGTGGACAGTTTTGTCAACTGCCTGCAGAATCTCTCAATTGTATTCAAGGCAGCAAAATCTCTTTAGAAACAATGGCCAAGCTATCTCCTCTAAAATAGCCTGCTTATGTTGCCCCTATTTTTATCTCTTATTCTTGAATCTCAGTGTTTGATCCCTTGGCTTATTTCCCTCAGGTTCTCCAATTCCCTTCTTGTCATGCCCTTGGCTTCCTTTTCTCCGATGAACCTATGCTCTGATACTGGATAACTGCCAAGTTGCCAAGTTAACCTCTTCCCAATTGTGCCCCTCTCTTGGCATGATGGATGGATGTCTTTTTTTTTTCAGAGGATCAGAACTGTGTCAGCTGTCCATGGGGTAACCTTGAAAACCCCTTAGAAACAAAGTTCTGGTATCATGTTGTTAGACTGAGCTGGTAAGAAACATCACTGTGTGAAGCCAGAGGATCTGCAGTGTTATTATCATTATTATTATCTTCACCATTATTATCATCATTATTATATCTGTTTTAAGTGCTTACTGTGTGTGAAGCACTGTTCTAAGCACCGGGGTAGATACAGGCTAATCGGGTCAGAAACATAGTATCCCAGAGTCAGCGCTCAATAAATACTACTGATCGATTGATTGATCGTCTGGGTACCTGAGAGAAATTCAGCATCCCACTGTACACTGTTAAATGATCATGATTAAAGCAAGTGAGAGAACTGTAATTTCAGACCACAGGAAAGAGAATCTGGGATAGGGAGGGAGCTGCAGAAAAATCTGTGCTTCTATTATAATGGCAATGATACCCATTATAATCATAATGGTAATGTTGGTACTTATTAAGCACTTACTCTGGGCTGAGCAGTGGTGAAGATAGAAAATAATTGCTCTGCTGCTTGCCTGTTGGCTGGACTTGGAAAAGTCACTGAACTTGTGGGTGCCTCAGTTTCCTCATCTGTAAAATGAGGATCTGTCAAAATCTGTCATTTAATCAATCATATTTATTGAGCACTTACTGTGTGCAAAGCACTGTATTAAGTGCTTGGGAGAGTATAATATAACAGAGTTGGTAGATACGTTCTCTGCCCACAATGAGCTAACAGTCTAGAGGGGGAGACAGCCATTAATATAAATAAATAAATAAATAAATAAATAAATAAATTACAGATATGGATATTAGTGCTGTGGGGCTGAGGGAGGGGTGAATAAAGAGAGCATTTCCAAGTACAAGGGTGATGCAGATGGGAATGGAGAAGAGGAAATTAGGGCTTAGTCAGGGAAGGCCTCTTGGAGGAGATGTGCCTTCGATAAGGCTTTGAAGGAGGGGAGAGTGATCATCTGTCAGAAATGAGGCGGGAAGGTGTTCCAGGCCAGAGGCAGGACATGTGAGATGGGTCAGTGGCGATGTAGACAAAAACAAACTACAGTGAGTAGGTTGGCATTAGAGTAGTGAAGTGTGTGGGCTGGATTGTAGTAGGAGAGCAGCTAGGTAAGGTATTATTTATTTTGGACACAATCCCTTACTCACATAGTGCTTACCCTCTAAGAGGAAGGGAGATCAAGTTCCCTATCTTCATTTGACAGATGAGGAAGCTGAAATCCAGAGAGATTAAGTGACTTGTCTGAGGACACACAGCAGGCACTGAGTGAGCCAGACCTGGGTCTGGCACCCAGGTATCCTGACTCCCAGACCCATGTTTTTACCACCAAGCCACGCTGCCTCCCCCCCAAGCCTAATACTTTCAGTTCTGCCACAAGCCCTGTTTTCCTTCTGTGTTAGGGATTAAGAGGAAGTTTGTTCAGAGATTCAAGCCTGTTGGGATACCGCAAGGAACAGGGTCAGAAAGAACAGTTGGGTGGAGGCATGTGGCAGCTGACATGGGTGAAGATGACTCCGCAAATTTCCCTCAGTGTGAATTCTGCCAGAACACAGCCTCCTCATTATAGGGGAACTAATAATAATGTTGGTATTTAGATACCAACTAGATGGACATAAATCCCTACAAATTCTTTGGAGAATTTGGAAACTTTGGAAGCTTCTTTGGAGAAACACATGAGGGATTTTTTCCTTCACTTTGCAAGGTTAGAAAGCACATGGAAAGATCCTCCCCAGCAGAGACAGACAGCCTGAGGGGTTGGGGCTGGAATAAGAGAGAGTCCGAGAGCACGCCAGCTTCGCCTCTCGCTGAGCCTCAGGGTCTCTGTAGAGAGAAATGGTGGGGAGGCAGCATGGCCTGGTGGAAGGCAGCTGAGACTGGGAGTCTGGAGGCCCAGGTTCATGGGTTCGAATCCCAGCTCTGCCACTTGTCAGCTGTGTGACTGTGGGCAAGTCACTTACCTTCTCTGTGCCTCAGTTCCCTCATCTGTAAAATGGGGATTAAGACTGTGAGCCTCACGTGGGACAACCTGATTATCCTGTATCTACCTCAGTGCTTAGAACAGTGCTCTGCACATAGTAAGCACTTAACAAATACCAACATTATTATTATTATTATTATTAATCTCAGCTCTTCCACCAGCCTGCTGGATGGCCTTGGACAAATCATGCCACCCCTTTGGGCCTCAGTTTCCTCATCTATAAAATGGGGAGAGGAGAGACTGTGAGTCCCATGGGATAAAGAGGCTGTGGCCAATCTGATAATCTGGCTTCTACCCCAGCCCTTGACACCTAGTAAGCCCTAATTAATACCATCTTCAATTGGTATAGTTACCTAAAAAGATTTTCCTCTTTCTAGTTCTCTCTTCCCTCTCAGGCTCTTAGGCTGGCCCAAAGTGGGAAAAGTGCCCAAAGGGTTTAGACAACCAACCTTGCCAACAGGCCCTCACAGATTCTGGACACTGAGATTCACACGAGCCCACATGCTTTGCCCCAGGAGATCAAATGCAACATTTGGGGAAGGCCACAGGAGGCCACCCCAACTTGTCCCAGAACCTCTGGACTCCCTCTGAACCTGGTGGAGTGAGGGTGAACCAGGCACCCTAAATGTGTGGCGAGAACTTCCTGTTGGGTCCCAGTGCAGCAGTACAGCTGGGAGGGGCTGGCACTGCCTTAGATGACAATAGGTCAATCAAGGGAAGGAAGTGGGGCAGTCCTGAAATTTCTGGACCATGCAAAGCGTGACAGGGAACTGGCAACCAACAACTTTGAGAAAATAAACTGGGATGGAAGAACTGGATAAGTCCCACCAGGTCTTTGGATCTGGATGCCCTGTTGTCAAGCAGAAGAAGGCGTGGTCTGAAACCTTCACAAATAGCTAAGGGCCAGTGAGGGAAATGTGCAGATAGGAATTTCCATTAGGTCATCATTTCTTGCTTCTCATTTTTCCTCCTTTTCGATTTGCATTTCTCTGATGAAGTCGCCTCGCACTCATTACCCAACCTTTGGGGACAGTGATGACTTTCTGAAGGCCAGAATGGGCTCAGGCCCTAATGCGGGCCAGCTGGCTCTGAACTTTGACTGACGGCCTCTGTCTTCCGACCCTAGCAACTTCTTTCATCTTCCAGGCTCGGTAAAAAACCCTGCAAACCGAGAGACGGAAATGGCAATCAAAAGGTCATATATCTATCTCTGGCTGCCTGATTATCTTCTGAACCTTCATTTTCCTCTCTCCGTGAACGTAGATGAAAGGACTGTGGCAAAGACTCTTATCTTTTTTCTCCTCTTTCAATTTTGAAAAATCAGGACATCCTGTATATGAGCAACTTGCTAGAGTGGGGTGACGGTGATGAATGAAATCTTATTATAAGAAAGCAAGCATTGATAATAGTAATAATTTGACATTTGTAAGTGCTCACTATATGCCAAGCACTGGGATAGGTACCCAGTCCCTGGACCACTCGGGGCTCACAGTATAAATGGGAAGGAGAACAGGTTTTCAGGTGTTTTAATCCCCATTTCACAGATGGGGAAACTGAGGCCCAGAGAAGATCAGTGACTGGCCCATGGTCACACAGTAGGAGAGTGACAGATGGAATCTATTAAATGCTTGCTTTCTGCTGTACCCTGAGAGGTGAACAGATTGGACACGGTCCCTCTCCCACACAGGGTTGGAACCTGATGAACTTCCCCCCGAGATACCATGGGATTCCAGGAAAATTATTCTCAGATATGGAAAAGTCTGGTTTGAGAAGGATCCCAACTACTGTCCTATGTGAAAGGAGCCTGCAAAGAAGTGATGTTGCAAGGAAGTGATGTTTTCTCCCCCATTTGACTTTAAACTCCTTGAGAGCAGGGAATGTGTCCCATGGATCTGTTGGTACTTTCCCAAGTGCTTAGTACAGCCCATCTCATTCAGTGAGTGCTCAATGAAGAGTAAATATGATAAGGTAAGCCTGTCCAGACCTTCTGACCTTATCCTAGAATAAGATGGGGAATTGGAAGGGCAGAGGGAAGGAGCAGAATGTGGTGTGGGTAGGGGAATGCCACCCCATCAGGGTTGCACTTGGAGAGTTTCCAGTACTCTACCAGTCTCGGTTACAGGAGGGAGAGTCAAGCAGAGGCCTATCCATACCATTCCTACCTTGGCCAGTGGCTAGCGAGTGGAAGGCAATCTGTTACAAGTCAAAACTCATTCATGCTGGGCAACTGTGGCATGAGAGAGAGTCGAGGGTGGAGACTCAAGTTTACTGCGCTGAAGGAGGCACTGGTAAACCACACGCTGAAGGAGGCACTGGTAAACCACTTCTTATTTTTACCAAGTAAACTCTATGGATCCACTACCAGAACAATGGGAGATGGAGAGCAGGGTGTTCTGGGAGAGATGTGTCCATGGTGTCGCTGTGGATCGGAAACGACTCGACGGCATAAGACAAGACAAGGGGAATGCCAGGAGGAGTCTGCTGTCATATTTCTCTCCCCACTGGAGCAGAGAGCCAGGAAAAAAGGGAGGGATGCGTGATCTATCCATACTGTCCCCATCTTTTCCACTAATGGCTAAGGAGGAAGGCAGAAGAATAGCTGTAACAGTATTTATCGAGAGCCCTCTGGATATATTCAGTAATGGAATTAAGTTTTCATGAAAGTACAATCACTCAATCAATCTATCAATGGTATTTATTGAGCACTTACTGTGTTCAGAGCTCTGTACTAAGTGATTGGGAGAATACAATACGATAGAGTTGGTAGATACATTACCTGCCCTCAAAGAGTTTACCGTGTACTATGAGCAGTAACTATGTGCTTGGAAGAGGGCAATACAATACCTATTAGACCTGATTCCTACCCTCAAGGAGCTTACAAAGAAATGACGAGTTCCCTGTCCATGAAGAGCTTCCACTCTAATGTATATCTAGAAAGGGAAATAAGCGCTGGAAGAATTCAGGGAGCGACAAGGGGCTATGATGGAAAACTTCATTCATTCATTCACTCATACAATCGTATTTATTGAGCACTTACTGTGTGCAGAGCACTGTACTAAGCGCTTGGAAAGGACAATTCAGCGATAGAGACAATCCCTGCCCACAACAGGCTTATAGTCTAGAAGCGGGGAGACAGACATCAAAACAAGTAAACAGGGATCAATATAAATAAATAGAATTATAAGTATATACATATATACACAAGTACTGTGGGGCGGGGAGGAGGTGTAGAGCAAAGGTGAGCGAGTCGGGGCAATGGGGGAGAGGAGAGGGAGCTGAGGAAAAGGGGGGCTTAGTCTGGGAAGGCCTCCGGGAGGAGGTAAGCCTTCACACTTTGAAGGGGGGAAGTGTGATTGTTTGGCTGATGTGAGGGAGGGCATTCCAGGCCAGAGGTAGGATGTGGGCCAGGGGTCAACGTCAGGACAGGTGAGAACGAGGCCCAGTGAGGAGGTTAGCGGCACCAGAGGAGAGGAGTGTATGGGGTGGGCGTAGGAGAGAAGGGAGGTGAGATAGGAGGGGGGCAAGGTGATGGAGAGCTTTGAAGCCAATAGTGAGGAGTTTTTGCTTGATACGGAGGTTGATAGGCAGAAGAACAGAGACAAGGCCAACAGACTGATTAAGGGCTAGAAATAAGGGGAGGGACAGGAACATTTATAATAATAATAATGTTGGTATTTGTGAAGCGCTTACTATGTGCAGAGCACTGTTCTAAGCGCTGGGATAGACACAGGGGAATCAGGTTGTCCCACATGGGGCTCACAGTGTTAATCCCCATTTTGCAGATGAGGTAACTGAGGCACAGAGAAGTTAAGTGACTTGCCCACAGTCACACAGCTGACAAGTGGCAGAGCTGGGATTTGAACTCACGATCTCTGACTCCAAAGCCCGTGCTCTTTCCACTGAGCCACGCTGCATTTGGGGAGATGTGAGGGACAAATCACAAATCAAATAAACAAACCATTAACCGGGGTCTTTTGGTAGCAAGACCAAGAATCAAAGTTTAACCAATTAATGTTATCGGCCAAAAAATGTGAGAAATGTGTTGCAAGAAAAAAGATTCGTCTACCAGTGCATGGCATCGTTTAAAGCCCGTCACTGCTCAGCTTCCTGGCCTCTGTCTCCGCTTGATTGCTCTAGGTATCATGGTAACTATATGGTGTTTAATATGGTACAATAATGATATGTGGTGATGGTATAAGTCCTTCTACTAGTCTTGAGTTTAACTATAATACCCCCTAATCCATTCATTCCCACTGAATAAGTGGTTACTGTGAAATAATTTTCCCCTAATTCAATTTTCTTCAAGAACACAACTCCCACATTGTGATAGAGATGATTGGCTTTAATAATGGTGGTGTCTGTAAGGCACTTATTATTTGCTGAGTATCATAGATACAAAAAAATCAGGTCAGACACAGTCCCTGTCCCCATATACAGCTTATGGTCTAAGTAGGAGGGCGAACAAGTATTGAATCTCTGCTTTACAGAGAAGGAACCCGAGGTCCGGAGAAGTGAAGTGATTTGTCTGAGGCCACACAGCAGACAAATTGGTAGAGACACAATTAGAACTCAGGTATTCTGACTCCTAGGTCCAGGGTCTTTCCCCTAGGCCAAGCTGCTTCCTAATACTTCCCACTCTATTTAGCAAAAGTTCCCAATGCAGAACAACCACTGGACAGAACCGATGAGGTTTTCTGTTGCCGTGGGATATTTGGAAACTGGAAAAGTATGGCCCACTTTCTTACTTGATTATAAAGCAGAGGGAGCAATTTCTTGGCAATTAGTCACTGTGTAATCGTGGAGCAGATAAATGTCAGGTCTAATACTGCAGCAGTTCCCCCAAATGATGATCTGTGGATTCCTTACAAATGCCACTGTTGACTTGGGTTTTCTAAAACTAGTGATTCGTTTCTGTAATTCCCTAAAGAAGGTTTTTAAATGAAAAGAAAAAGTAGGGTATACACTGAACTCTTCTGGCTTAACCACTTTGGAGGAATTGCAGTATTGTAGAGTGAGCTGACCAAGTGAAGCACAAAAAGCAATCAAACTGGCCAAAGAACTGTAGTACAGGCCTGCGAGCTGAGGACTCACGAGGAGAAACGTGAAAGATCTTTTCCCAAAATATAAATTTTTTAAATAATGGTATTTGTTAAACGCTTATTATGTGCAAGGTACTGTGCTAACTGCTGGGGTAGCTCCACGCTAATCAGGTTGGACGCAGTCCCTCGTCCTACATGGGGTTCACTGTCTCAGTCCCCATTTTACAAATGAGGGAACTGAGGCACAGAGAAGTGAAGTGACTTGCCAAGGTCACACAGCAGACAAGTGGCAGAGTCAGGATTAGAATCCAGATCCTTCTGACTCCAGGGCCTGCACTCTATCCATTACACCACGCTACTTACTATGAGCAAAGCAGAGGATTAAGCACTGGGTAAAAGCATAAAAATAATAATCCAAACCTGTTCCCAGTTCCATGGGGAACTGACAAAATAAAAAGTGAGTCACTGGAGACTGAGAGGTGTCAGTGCTTTTAGACTGTAAGATCCTTGCATAGTTGCTAGTGTTTAGTTCAGTGTTCTGCGTACAGCAGGGACAGTGGATCAATCAGTGGTATTTATTGAGTGCCTGCTGTGTGCAGACTATTTTTCTACACACTTGGGAGAGTATATAAGAAGCAAAGAGGTAGTCCCTGCCCTCCAGAGGCTTACAATCTAATGGGGGAAGACAGAAAGACAAATACATTTAGAAATAGTAGGGGCAGAGGGAAAAACAATAATAACGATCATGATGATGGTAACTGTTAAGTGCTTATTATGTCCAAGTACTGTACTAAGCACTGGTGTAGATGCAAGATAATCAGTTTCTACACAGTTCCTGTTCCACATGGAGCTCACAGTCTTAATCCCCATTTTTTTTTTAACAGATGAGGTAACTGAGGCACAGAGCAGTCGAGTGACTTGCCCAAGGTCACAGAGCACACAAATGGCAGAGCCCTGAGTAGAACTCAGGTCCTTCTGACTCCCAAACCCATGCTCTATCTGCTAAGCCAAGTTGCTAGTAAGTAGAACACATGTATGTCAGAATGAAATAAGAATAAATACACGAATGTATAATTGAATATACCCATGAAGTAGGAATAAATAACCCAATGCATAATTGAATATACACATGAAATAGGAATAAGTAACTGAATGTATAATTGAAAACTCACATATACATAACTGCTGAAGAATATTCATGCACTTGTAGATTTTTTTCGAATTTTTGAAACAATGCTACAATTTACAAATCAGCAAGACATCGGAGAGGACAAAGTACACCCTTGATAAAAAGCTACTTCTTGATAAGCATATCAACTGAACACTGTTCCAGAATACACCACCACAGTCACCTTTTAGTTGCCAAAAATGTGTCAGACTTCCAAGTAAAATGTATAGGCCTCCTCTTCACAACCCCACATCTCCCTGACAACTCTTTCCAAAGGATTTGAAGGAAGCCAGAGAGAGAGAAAATGGTGTATTTACGGAGAGAGAAGGCAGGCTCTCCTCTTCCCCCTTCTATCCCTGTGTTCATGGCTAGGTCCTAGCCTTCAAACTGGAGGGTCTTTTTCCTACTGAGCCTTTCTTACTCTGGGCAAGAGGGGGACCTGACCTAAGGATGGGCAGCAAGATCAATAAGAAGAGAATAATAATTATGGCATTTGTTAAGTGCTTACTACGTGCAAGGCACTATACTAAGCACAGGGGTAGATACAACCAAATCAGGTTGGACACAGTCCCTGTCCCATGTGGGGCTCACAGTCTCAATCCCCATTTTACAGATGAGGTAACTGAGGCCCAGAGAAGTAAAGTGACTTGCCCAAGGTCACACAGCAGGTAAATGGTGGAGTCGGCATTAGAACCCATGACCTTCTGACTCCCAGGCCTGTGCTCTATCCACTATGCTGTGGGCATTACAGCATTATGGCATTCATGGCATTCTTTAAACTTAAAGCAGTGTTCCAAACAATGAAGCCAACACTACTAGAATTCTCTTTCTGGTTCAGTTTTGATCAAAACTTCATAAAGAATGGATGGGCTGTTTGAGTCATTTTCTGTGACTTTGGTTAATTTCTCCATCCTCTCCTCTTTGCTAATCCTCTCTAGATTTCCCTTCTCCATTCCTCATTGTACCTGGACCTTGGATTGGCATAGGCATTTGGTGAGCCTTAATTAATCATATATTTCATTATCGATCCATCAGTGCTATTTAATGAGCACTTATTGGGAAGAGAACTCTGTAGTATGCACTTACGGGAGTATGATACAGGTGTTGGTAGACATAACCCCTGCCCTTAAGGACCTTACAGTCTAGAGGTGGAGGGAGGCAGTAAAATTAATTACAGATAGGGGAAATGGCAGTGTAAGTATATATGCATATGTGCTGTGGGGCTGAGGGTAGAGTGAATATCAACTGCTTAAGGGGTTCATAGATGACACAGCAGGAAGGGAAAAGAGGGGAAATGAGGGCTTAGTCAGGGAAGGCCTCTTGGAGGAGATATGATTTTAGGAGGAGTCTGAAAGTGAGGAGAGTGGTTACTTGTGGGATATCAAGGGGGAGGAAGTCCCCCTGGTCTAAGGGTCGGCAGCAAGATAGATGAGAAGAGGTACAGAGAGTAGGCATTATGGTATTTATGACATTCATTAAATTTGTGGTCTAAGTGTTCTAAGCACCATGCTAAACTCTGGGCTAAGCCCTAGGATGGATTCACTAATAATAATAACTATAATGATGGTGATGATGACGATCGCATTTACCAACTGCTTACTAGGTGCTAAGCACTGTACGTAACTGCTGGGGTAGATACAAAATGATGTGAATCGGACATAGTTCCTGGCCACACCCAGGTCACAGTTTAAGAGGGAGGGAAAACAAACATCTTATCCCCATTTTACAGATGAGAAAACTGAGGCACAGAGGAGTTAAGCAACTGGAGCAAGGTCCCCTAAAAGGTCATCAGCAGAGCCAGGTTTAAATATCGGGTCTCCTGATTCCGGGCCCCTGGCATGTTCCACTAGAGGCTGCCCTCTTTGAATCAAGCAGAAACGAATGACTTGAAGGCAACTCCAATAGTTTTCTCCCACCTGCTTATTTCATTTCATTTAATAGTATTTATTGAGCGCTTACTATGTGCAGAGCACTGTACTAAGTGCTTGGAATGTACAATTCGGCAATAGAGAGAGACAATCCCTGCCCAACAACAGTGCTTATGATGATAATGGTATTTGTTAAGCAGTTATTATATGCCAAGCACTGGGGTAGATACAAGATAATCAGGTCAGAAACCGTCCCTGTCCCACATGGGGCTCATGGTGCTTATTCACTCTTTTCCCACTATGCCACAGCTCAAACTCTTCATTCCTTTCACATCCTTAGGTACTCACCCTATCACCTCTCCCCACAATGCTTATGCTCACAATTTTACACTTGGTTCCTTTGTCTACCTGTAATTTTGGGGCAGCAGAATGGTCTAGTGGATAGCACACGTGCCTGGGAGTCAGAAGGTCATGGGTTCTAATCCCAGTTCCACCACTTGTCCGCCATGACCTTGGGCAAGTGACTTCACGTCTCTGTGCCTCAGTTACCTCATCTGTAGAATGGGAATTAAGGCTGTGAGCCCCTTGCAGGAGAGGGACTGTGTCCAACCTGATTTGCTTGTATCCATCCCAGCACTTAATACAGGGCCTGGCACATAATAATAATAATGGCATTTGCTAAGTGCCTACTATGTGCAAAGCACTGTTCTAAGCACTGGTGGGATACAAAGTGATCAGGTTATCCCACATGGGGCTCACAGTCTTAATCCCCATTTTACAGATGAGGTAACTGAGGCACAGAAAAGTTAAGTGACTTGCCCAAAGTAACACAGCTGACAAGCGGCGGAGCTGGGATTAGAACCCATGACTTCTGACTCCCAAGCCCGTGCTCTTTCCACTGAGACACGGTACCACAATTATTATTATTATGATGTTTGTGTCTGTCTTCCCTGCTAGAGAGTAAGTTCCTTGAGGGCAGGGATTGTGTCTACTAACTCTTGTACTCACCCAAGTGCTTATTACAGGGCTCTGCTCACAGTAAGCATTCAATAAATGCCACTGATTGATTGACTGATCAAGCTCACCTACTCAATGTGCCTGATCTCTCATCTCTTCCACCTCCCAACTCTTTACTCACACCCTTTCTGCTGCCTAAAACTTCTTCTCTTAAAAAACCCAGGGCACTGCTGGGCCCATCTTCAGAAGCCTTCTGAAATCCCACCTCCTCCAGGAGACTTTCCCTGATTGATTTTTCTTCTCCCCAAGTCACTTCCTCCCAATTATGCTACCTCTTCATGTAAACACTTTCTCCATATCAAGGTAGGTGCCCTAGTTGTTAAGCATTTACCCATGTATCCACTTCTCTATTTTATTCTTCTCTCCTAGTCTAAGCACTTAGTACAGTAATCTGCGTAGAGTAGGCACTTCATGAATATAATTGGTTTACTGATGGATTAGCTCACTCTTTGTCCTGTAGTTCATTCATTTCTCTACAGGCTGGGCTGCTTCATCCCTGATTTTATGGAAAAGCGAGACTAGCATATTTCCAAGGCCCCCTCAGTAAAAAGTTTGCTAATATTCAACTGGACAATTTTGCAATTTCCTCTCTGGTTTTTTTTTTTTACCATCATGGGCCTCAGTTTCAAGCTGAATTTAAAGCCATTAAAAACAAATGTGGACATTTTCCCCTTGGCTGTTTGGAAGTAGCTACATGCTCTGTGGGGAAGATTTTCTGTCAGTGCTAAAGTCCCCTGCCCTCCCATCCCCTCCCGCTTTGCCCACCCCATCAATATCACAGGGAAATTTCCAATGTATGCTAATGAGGGGGATCTCTCTAAACACCAGGGCAATGTTGGTCATGCTAAGAGAGAGGGAGAGAGATGAAACAATAAAACTACTCATTCACCTCCACTGAATTTTTGAATAAATCGCCTCCAAAGCCTGAAAGATTAAAAGCTAAACAAAATAAAAAAAGATCTCTTGTATGTCCCTGACATTTTAATTAATCATTTGCTTTCATTGAGTGCTTGCTGTGTGTAGACCACTGTACTAAGTGCTTGGGAGAGTACCATATAACAGAGTTGGAAGAAATGTTTCCTTCCCATAGCAAATCACAAGCACACTTTTCAAGTTTTTACCCCAGTAGAAGAGCCCTCTTTGATAGTCGAAACCAGAATCTACTCTGAAAAATCACATCATCGTCACCACGACCATCAGCATTATCATCAATATTTGTCGAGTGTGTACTGTGTGCAGAGCACTGTATTGAATACCTACTGTGTAGAGACAATTGATCAATATATCATATTAAGTGCTTACTCTTTGCAGAGCACTACATGTACTAAGTGCTTGGGAGAGGACAATAGAGTTACTAACTACTATCCCAGCCCTCAAGGAGAGCACAATTCTGGACACCTCTAGTGGGTAAAATACTGCCCTGGGCATGTGCAGAATACTGTACTGGACAGCTGCTGTGTGCAGTGCACTGTACTGGACTCCTACTGCATGAACTGTTCATTTTCAGTCTCCTTCACGGGCTCCTCCTCCCCCTCCCATCCACTAACTGTAGGGGCTCCTCAAGGGTCAGTTCTTGGCCCTCTTCTGTTCTCCATCTACACTCACTCTCTTGGTGAACTCATTCGCTTCCATTCGCTTCAACTATCATCTCTATGCAGATGACACCTAAATCTACATCTCCTCCCCTGTTCTCTCCTCCTCCCTCCAGGCTCTCATCTCCACCTGCCTCCAGGACATCTCCACCTGGATGTGTGCCCGCCACCTAACACTCAACATGTCTAAAACTGAGCTCATTATCTTCCCTCCCAAATCCTGTCCTCTCCCTGACTTCCCTGTCACTGTGGATGGCACAACCATCCTTCCCATCTCACAGGCCCGCAACCTTGGTGTCATCCTTGACTCAGCTTTCTCATTCACGCCACACATCCCATCTGTCACCAACACCTGCCGGTCTCACCTTTAAAATATCGCCAAGATCCGCCCTTTCTTCCGCATCCAAACAGCTATCGTGCTGGTACAAGCTCTCATAATATCCCAACTGGATTACTGTCTCAGCCTTCTCTCGGATCTCCCTTTCTCCTGTCTCTTCCCGCTCCAGTCTATTCTTCATTAGAATAGGGAAGCAGCGTGGCTCAGTGGAAAGAGCCTGGGCTTCGGAGTCAGAGGTCATGAGTTCGACTCCAGGCTCTGCCACTTGTCAGCTGTGTGACTGTGGGCAAGTCACTTAACTTCTCTGTGCCTCAGTTACCTCATCTGTAAAATGGGGATTAACTGTGAGCCTCATGTGGGACAACCTGATTACCCTGTATCTACCCCAGTGCTTAGAACAGTGCTCTGCCCATACTAAGCGCTTCACAAAAAATTATTATTCATTCCGCTGCCCAGATAGTCTTCCTGCAGAAACATTCTGGGCATGTCACTCCCCTCCTCAAAAACCTCCAGTGGTTGCCTATCAACCTTCGCATGAAATAAAAACTCCTCACTCTTGGCTTCAAAGCTCTCCATCACCTTGCCCCCTCCTACCTCTCCTCCCTTCTCTCTTTCTACTGCCCACCCCATACACTCTGCTTCTCTGCCACTCACCTCCTCACTGTCCCCCGTTCACACCTATCCCGCCGTCGACCCCAGGCCCACATCCTCCCGCTATCCTGGAATGCCCTCCCTCCTCACTTCCACCAAACTAACTCTCTTCCCCTCTTCAAAGCCCTACTGAGGGCTCACCTCCTCCAAGAGTCCTTCCCAGACTGAGCCTCCCCTTTCCCTCTGCTCCCCCTTCCCTCCCTTTCCCCTGCCCTCTGCTCCTCCCCCTTCCCCTCCCCTCAGCACTGTGCTTATTTGTATATATTATTTATTACCCTATTTATTTTAATGAGACGCACATCCCCTTGATTTTATTTATCTCGATGATGTCTTATTTTCATTTTGTTCTGTTTTGCTTTGCTGTCTGTCTCCGCTGTTTAGACTTTGAGCCCATCACTGGGCAGGGATGGTCTCTATCTGTTGCCAAACTGTACATTCCAGGTGCTTAGTACAGTGCTCTGCACATAGTAAGTGCTCAATAAATGCTATTGAATGAATGAATGAATACTGTGCACCCATTAAGAACTTGCAGAACTCCTAGACATAATAAATACCACACTTGGTTAGGCCTAAAAGTAATTGTGCCCAATGTTTTGTCTCCGTGTGTGACACTAAATAATGTTAACATCCTGACTTTTCCCTCAAATAATTCATTATGGACCTGTCATCCATGAATTGGCTGAAACCCTTTTTGAAGCTTCTAATCAATCAATCATATTTATTGAGTGCTTACTGTACTAAGTGCTTGGGAGAGTACCACATAACAGAGACATTATTCCCTGCCCACAATGAGGGTCTTTCTAGTAACCCAATATGGTCTCTCACTCATGAAATTATACTAAGCCCTCTAGAACCTACTGATATGGTTGCCTATCCACCTCTACATCAAGCAGAAACTTCTCATCATGGGCTTTAAGGCCCTCAATCAGTTTGCCCCCGCCTTCCTAACTTTGAGCCTCTCCCATTCTAACCCATGGATGCGTGGACATTTGGCTCCTCCACCATCAACCCTATGACAATACCTCCATCTCTTCTGTCCCACCACTGACCCCTTACTCACATCCTCTGTCTGGCCTGGAATTCCCTCCCCGTTCATATCCGACAACCACCACTCTCCCCACCTTCAAAGCCCTCCTAAAAATTGCCTCTCCTCTAGGAGGCCTTCCATGATTAATCCCTCATTTCTCCTTACCTGCCCTCCCCTCTGGGTCACATCTGCCCTTGGGTCTGTACCTCTTAGGCACTTTGTTACTCTCAGACCTCACCCAACCCCGCAGCACTTATATGCACACATCCTTATACTCTGCCATTTCTCCTATCTGTAGTTTATTAAAGCATCTGTCTTCCCCCTTTAGACTATAGGGGCTTTGTGAGCAGGGATCATGTCCAACATTATTATAGTACACTTTCCCAAGTACTTAGCACCCAGGTGTTTTGCACACAGAGAGCCCATTAAGGGCAGACCTACAAAAGTCATCTTTAGTGTTGTAAATCTATCTCTCATTAGCCTGTGCTTAGAACAAATTGTGTGCAGAATGCTGGATTTATTACTGGAGAGAGTACAGTAAAAGAGATAGGCACAACCTTACTCCTCAAGAGATTTATACTCTAATGAGAGATACCAAAAGACTCAAATATTTATAAATAGCAGGAGCAGGAGAAAGAATAATGCTACAATGCTTGATTGTAAGCTTCTTGCCCACTGGGATCATGTCTACCAACTCTGTGTTGTACTTTCTCAAGCACTTAGTACACTGCTCTTCAGACAGTAAGTGCTCCATCAATACCAATATCAATAGAAGGAGATGTCAGGATGAAATAAAAATAATAAATAATAATAATTATGATAATGGTAAATTAACTTTAGTCAAGACAGATATTTTGTTCCAGATAAGTGTAGAAGCAGAAGTACTAAGGATCACTGTTGGACTGATATGATTCACAAGGGTGAGGATAATCAAGGGAAGGCCTCCTGGAGGAGGTGAGGTTTTTGAAGGGCCTTGAAGATGGGGAGAGCTACGGTTTGGCCGATTTGAGAGGAGAGGGAGGTCCAGGGAGCTTCCATAGAGAAGCAGCGTGGCTCAGTGGAAAGAGTCAGAGGTCATGGGTTCTAATCCCGGCTCCACCACCTGTCAGCTGGGTGACTTTGGGCAAGTCACTTCACTTCCCGGTGCCTCAGTTACCTCATCTGGAAAATGGGGATGTGAGCCTCACGTGGGACAATCTGATTACCCTGTATCTACCCAGTGCTTAGAACAGTGCTCGGCACATGGTAAGTGCTTAACAAATACCAACAAATACCAATATTATTATTATAATGTCCTTCAAGGGATGTGAAACCAAAATTGGTTAGAAAACACAAAATCGCTCACTTCCTGGACCCCATCCAGGTAAGAAATGAGAAATTTGTTTTTCTTCCTCTATTGAACATTTCCTGAGGTTTCCCAATGGAGCAGCACGATGTTATTTAGCACAGGTGCTCCAGTAATTATGATATATTATAAACATTTATGTTGCATAATGGTCCTCAGCGTCTTCCACCTGTGACCTGGTGCGAGCATACTAAGCAATTGCAAAAAGTAGGTAGAAATATTGGCTGTCAACAGCCCCTAACGTCCATTCTTAATCTTCAGTCTGTTCTTTTCGGGCATTTGCAGTAAATGGAGTCTTACTGGGGGGAGGGAGGGAGATGTGAAAGGGGAGGTAGGGTGAGGCTTTCAGGGCACTTGTTCCAGGGAATGGAGAACAAAAACCTCAGTATTGAGACTAGAAATCTTCAGAAAGTCTCCAGGGGATTAAGCAATTCTCCAGGGGATTAGAGTTCACTCTGACCCAATGAAGTTCTAGGAAGCACTTTGTGGGAGATCTTTTCTCTGCTGCAACTACCTCTAGCAGTTCAGACCTGAGTCTCTTACTTTCACCCCACTATCAATCAGTCAGCCAACCAATGGTATTTATTGAGTCCTTACTGTACTAATTGGTGGAGAGAGTACAATACAATACAATACAATACAATACAATACAATACAATACAATACTCACTCTAGGCTTCAAGGCTCCACATCACCTTGCCCCTTCCTACCTCTCCTCCCTTCTTTCTTTTTACCACCCACCCCACATGCTCCGCTCCTCTGCCGCCCACCTCCTCACCGTCCCTCGGTCTCGCCTATCCCGCCGTCGAACCCCTGGGCCACGTCCTCCCGCGGTCCTGGAAAGCCCTCCCTCCTCACCTCCGCCAAACTGATTCTCTTCCCCTCTTCAAAACCCTACTTAAAACTCACCTCCTCCAAGAGGCCTTCCCAGACTGACCTCCTCTTCTCCCTCTACTCCCTCTGCCACCCCCCCTTTACCTCTCCACAGCTAAACCCTCTTTTTCCCCTTTTCCCTCTGCTCCTCCACCTCTCCCTTCCCATCCCCACAGCACTGTACTCGTCCGCTCAACTGTATATATTTCCATTACCCTATGATTTGCTCCCTCTATCCACCCTCCCTCAGCCCTTATGTCCGCACTGATGTCCACATCCGTCATTTATTTATTTATATTAATGTCTGTCTTGCCCCTCTAGTCTCTAAGCTTGTTGCGGGCAGGGAACACATCTACCAACTCTGTCAGATTGTACTCTCCCATGTGCATAGTACAGTGCCCTGGACACAGTAAGCACTCAATAAATGCCATTGATCGATCACTTGATTAATTCAGATGAGGCTTCGTTGTAGAGGATGCCTTCCGTACAGAGCAAAGGATTTAGACTGTCCACATTTCATTTTACTGCCCTCCGATACCGTTGCTGTGCATCCACCTAGTGGCTAAAATATACGTCTCGTGCGTTGTCAGAAATTAAATTTATTTAAATTTTTTCTTTGAGAAACTATAAACATGTCTGTAGAGCCTGGGCATTGACACAGAGATAGAGAAACAATATCTACCCACAGTACAATCAAATGTTCCGGATAAAAATTTAATCCTCTTTAGATGGGGATCCTGGTGCAGAATTACTCAGAGAAGCAGTCCGGCACTGTTCTTTTGTGTTGTTTCTGTTTTGTTTTCCTTATCCATCCGGCTGACTTTGAGGGCCGACATGGCTGTTGCTTGGCTCTGCCTCTTGTCATTCTCTTTCTTTTCGCCCGGCACCGGAGCGAGTTTCCACATCAGCCAGGCACCTGACATATTGTCAGAATCTTTGCATACCATTTTCAGAACTTGGTTTCGGTTGTGTGCCTGTGAGGGTGTAAAGGGGTGTTGGCAAAGGGTAGTTGTCTAAACATTTAATCTTCCTCTGGAGGAGGGACTGAAGAGAATTAAGCGCTCAATGAGTACGACTGAATGAATGAATTAGTAATAGTAGTTCATTCATTCAATCAATCGTATTTATTGAGTGCTTACTGTGTGCAGAGCACTGTACTAAGCGGCTTGGGATGTACAATGAGGCAACAGATAGAGACAATCCCTGCCCAATGACGGGCTTACAGTCTAAACGTAACGGTTGTCGTAATAGTAGAAGCAGCCTGACTGGGAATGAGCGGGACCTGGGTTCTAATTCTGTCTCTGCCACACATCAGCACTTAGAACAGTGCTTTGCACATAGTAAGCGCTTAAATGCCATCATTATTATTATCTGCTGTGTGACTCTAGGTAAGTCGCTTCATTTCTCTGGGCCTCTGTCATCTCATCTGTAAAATGGGGGTGAAGAGTGTGAGCCCCACATGGGATAGGGACCGTGTCCAACCAGATTAACTTGTATCTTCTCCAGAGCTTAGAATAGCGCTGGGTGCACGGTGAGCACTCACCAAGTACCGTAATTATTATTATTACAGTACACTGTACTAGTCTCTTGGGAAGGAACACATCCCCTGCCCACAAGGAGTTTACACTGTAGTTGGGGAATCAAAAACAGTTTGGGAATCCCCTGAGGAACAAGAATCGTGTCTATTATCTTTAAAGAGAAGCAGCATGGCTCAGTGGAAAGAGCCCGGGCTTTGGAGTCAGAGGTCATGGGTTCGAACCACGGCTCTGCCACTTGTCAGCTGGGTGACTGTGGGCAAGTCACTTCACTTCTCTGGGCCTCAGTTACCTCATCTGTCAAATGGGGATTAACTGTGAGCCTCACGTGGGACCACCTGATTACCTTGTATCAACCCCAGCGCTTAGAACAGTGCTCTGCAAATAATAAGTGCTTAACAAATACCAACATTATTATTATCTTTGTAGTCTCTGCTAGTGCTTTGTACAGTGTCCAGCACACAGTAAGCACTGTTACTAAAGAAAAGCATTTTGGACCCTGAGGAAATGATTGAGTAGATATATCCATTGAGAAGCAGCGTGATTTGGTGGAAAGAGCCCGGGCTTGGGAGTCAGAGGTCATGGGTTCTAATCCCAGCCCCGCCACTTATCAGCTGCGTGACTTTGGGCAAGTCACTTTGCTTCTCTGGGCCTCAGATACCTCATCTGGAAAATGGGGATTAAGACCGTGAGCCGCACGTGGGACCACCTGATTACCTTGTATCAACCCCAGCACTTAGAACAGTGCTTTGCACATAGTAAGTGCTTGACAAATACCATAACTATTATTAATATGCATATGTATGTGTATATATATTTATACGCATACAAATATCAAGGGACATAGTGTAAAAAGGAAATAAATACTATAGTCATCTGAAAGTATGTGGATCAGGGTGCTGGGAAGCAAATTAGGGAAAGCTTGGAGGCAGGAATGGGATTTTAGGAAGGCTTTGAATGTGGGGGGAGCTGGGATCTGTCCGTTTGAGGAGGGAGGGATTTCCAAATCAGATGTGAGCAAGGGCAGCAGTGTGGCCTAGTGGATAGAGCCCGGGCCTGGGAGTCAGAGGACCTAGGTTCTAATCCCGGCTCTACCACCGGCCTGCCGTGAGACCTTGGGTAGGTCACTTCACTTCTCTTTGCCTCAGTTACCTCATCTTCAAAATGGGGGTTAAATTCTACCCCTCCTATTTTGACTATGAGCTCTCGTGAGATAAGGGACTGTGTCCAACCTGATGATCTTGGATCCACTCCAGTGCTTACTAGAGTGCCTGGTGCATAGTAAGCACTTTAACACACACCACTTAAAAAAGGGGGCAGGGGTGGAGGTGGGAGCATGGAGTGAGGTACCGTTAGGAGGTTGCTTGGGAGGAGCCAAGATAGCAGGGTGGGGATTCTCCGGTGAGGTGTCGGTGAGTTAAGAGAAGCAGCGTGGCTCAGTGGAAAGAGCCCGGGCTATGGAGTCAGAGGTCATGGGTTCTAACCCCGGCTCAGCCACTTGTCAGTTGTGTGACTTTGGACAAGTCACTTCACTTCTCTGTGCCTCAGTTACCCCATCTATAAAATGGGGATTAAGTCTGTGAGCCCCACGTGGGACAACCTGATCACCTTGTATCCTCCCCAGCACTTAGAACAGTACTTTGCACATAGTAAGTGCTTAACAAATGCCATCATTATTATTATTGTAGGGCATCATCGTTAACGGTGAAAGGAGCAAGGACTTTTCATTTTTGCTTTTTTCTGGCTTGTCTGTTGAATTATTGAATACTGGACCCTCCCTAGAGAGCCAAATTTGATGACAATTAAGGTCTGTATTGATGGGAGTGTTCATATGTTAGATTCACTGGGTATAGTTTCAGCTGCCTTTGGAATTCCTTTCAGTCTATTTTTCAACTCCTATTCTGGGAAGTGATTCATAGTCATTTGCTGCAGTGTATTCACCTCAAGTTCATCCTTTCATTCAATCTTTCAATCATTTAGTGAGTGGTTACTCTTTGCAAAGCACTGTATTAAGTGCTTAGCTTAGTCAGTACATAGTAATAATAATTGTGGTGTTTAATCACTTGCTTTGAGCCAGGCACTGTACTAAGCACTGGGGTGGATGTAGGCAAACGAGGTTGGACACAGTCTCTGTCCATCGAGGGCCTCACAGTCTTAATCTCCATTTTGGAGATGAGGGAATTGAGACACAGGGAAGGGAAGTGACTTGCCCAGAGTCACACGGCAGACATTTGGCAGGGCCAGGAATAGAACCCAGATCCTTCTGACTCCCAGGCCCATGCTCGATCTGCTATTTATCTGCTGCTTCCTATGGTAGTAGTACTTAGTGGGTGACTTTCTCAAAAAGTTTAAATTCTCCAGATAAACCAGAATTCCAGGACACCTCTTCCAATGCTTCACTCTTTCAGGCACATGGTACATTGCTCTGCACATAGTAAGCGCTCCCTTCCCCTCCCCTCAGCACTGTGCTCATTTGTATATATTTTTATTACCCTATTTATTTTGTTAATGAGATAGATGTACATCCCCTTGATTCTGTTTATTGCTATTGTTTTTGGCTGCCTGTCTCCCCCGATTAGACTGTAAGCCCGTCAATGGGCAGGAATTGTCTCTATCTGTTGCTGAATTGTACATTCCAAGCACTTAGTACAGTGCTCTGCACATAGTAAGCGCTCAATAAATACTATTGAATGAATGAATTTATTTTGTTAATGAATTGTACATCACCTTGATTCTATTTAGTTGCCATTGTTTTTACGAGATGTTCTTCCCCTTGACTCTATTTATTGCCATTGTTCTTGTCTGTCCATCTCCCCCGATTAGACTGTAAGCCCGTCAAACGGCAGGGATTGTCTCTATCTGTTGCCGACTTGTTCATCCCAAGTGCTTAGTACAGTGCTCTGCACATAGTAAGCGCTCAATAAATGCTATTGAATGAATACAATAGAGCAGAGTAGGCATGACCCCTGCCCTCAAGGAGCTTATAGTCTGGAGGGGAGACAGACATGAAAATAAATTATAGAGAGGGGAAGCAGCAGAGTACAAGGATATGGACCTAAATGTTGTGGGGCTGAGGGTGAGGGAAAGATCTGAAGTGCTTAAGGGGTACAGACCCGAATGTGTAGGTGATGCAGAAGGGAGAAGAAATGAGAGGTTAGTGGAAATGAGAGGTGAGGAAATAAGAGTCTAATGGAGCAAAGCGTCCTTTGGCCAACCTTGAGAAGGGCAGTAGCAGGGCCACCATTACAACTGTCTGTGCGGCCGCCATCTTTGAGAAGGCCTGGACAGTTGACACCTTTGGAAGATCCCATGTGACTGACCCCCACCACTTGTCTCCAGGCGGCAATGGCATACCTGGGTTAAAGGACATGCTGTAGTCTCTTGAGTGTTCTTTCCTTATGGAAATATTAATGAATGAAGGAAGCAGGAGGAAAGTAAACAAGGGAGCTCTGCTTAGGCAGGAAATCCAGAAGAACTTCACCACTGCACCTGGATTCTGTAATTGTTCTTTTATTGCCAGTCACTTAATTTTTAAATTTCATGCCTTGCTCTCAACTCTCCCATGTCTAAGCCCTTGCTTTCACACTTATTCCTCCCTCCCTAAGACTACAGCTCTCCCCATCTTCAAAGGAGGTGCAATTCTTCCTCCTTCAGGAAGCCTTCCCCAAACGATTTCCACCACCACTGGTAGAGTTGTAGATTTTAAGCCCTGCTCTACCACTTGCCTGCTGGGTGATCTTGGGTAAGTCAATTCAACTCTCTCTCACTCAACTTCCTCATCTGTACAATGGAGATAAAATATCTCATCTCCCTCCCCTTTAGATTGTGAGCCCATTTGGGGGCTGACCCCATGTAAATACCCAGTTAGGTTTGATGTTTGTAAATTATTAGCAAGGTTCCACCTAGTGGCAAGAGCAGGGCCTTAGGAGTCAGAGCCCATGATAGTGTTCATACATAGGAATGACTTAATTAATTCTTTGACTAAGGCTGAAGAGAAAGAAGGGAAGAAAGGGAAGAAGAAGAGGAAGAAATCAAGAAGGATAATGGGGTAGAATATGAAGAGAGGAGGAAGGTGGTAAGCAGTGTGGCCTAGTGGATAAAGGATAGGTTTGGGAATCAGAAGGACCTGGGTTCTAATCCCGGCTCGACCACTGATCTGCTGCGTGAATTTAGGCAAGTCACTTCACTTCTCTGTACCTCAGTTACCTCATCTGTAAAATGGGGATTAAGACTGTGAGACCTATATGGGACAGGGGCTGCATCCAACTCAATTAGCTAACCCAGTGTTCAGTACAATGCCTGGCATATAGTAAGCACTTAACAGATACCACACTTGATTCAACAATTGTATTTAATGAGCACCTAGTGTTCCAGAGCACTGTACTAAGTGCTTGGGAGAGCACAATAAAAGAAGACATGATCCTTGAGGGCAGGGAACCCTCCACATGGTGCCCACTACATGAAAGAGGCTGCCTCATGCCCCTGCCAACAGATCTCCCATCAGCCCCTGCTCCAGCTCGGGGAAGGTCTTGAACAGCAGCAGAATCAGACCACAGCTGTAGTTGCAGCTCTAATTTCTGTGAGTGTTAGTCACAGCTGTGAAAAGCCCGAAATCCTGATCACCTGATCTCTCTGTTGGAACCTTATCTGTATAAACCACTAGAAAGAGTCAAATGGTTTTCCCATTGGCCTTTAAACAAATGGGTTTCCCTTTGCCCTTATACTGATTTTGCATGAGGGATCGGGCCTTGAATCACTGCCAATTATGCTCCTAACAGCCCTTTTGTAGCCTTTTCATCCATTATACCAAACCTACCGTCGGGCCAGTGATTTATCAAAGCCCCCTACTGCCTATGCATTCCATAGTTCTGGGGTCCTCTGTGTCTGCCCAAGGACATCTTTCTCATCAGCCCCTCCCATCCTAGTGAGGCCAGGATAGGCAGGCACTGTTATCCTCATTTAACAGAGGAGGAAACTGAGGAACAGAGCAGTTTAGTGACTTTCCCAAGGTCACATAGCAGGACAGAGCTGGGACTAGAACCTGGATTTCCTGACTTTCAACCTCATGCTCTTTCACTGGACCACAATGCCTCAGTTTAGGCTATCAGCTAAATACACCACATGACCTTCTTTTAGGAGAATGGCCGAGTCCAACTCAGAGTTCACGGGTAGATAAGCTAGCCCAAACTATGGGCCAAGGAAGGGTTGAGACCCCATATGGTCCTGAAGACTGGGGAGAAGAGAAGCCAATTCCTTTGCTCTTCCTCACCCATTGACTGAGGTCCCGAGTGACAACATGTATGACAAAAGGGGAGTCCCGCTAGGTTGTAACCTCGCTGAGGGCAGGGATCAGGTTTAACAACCCCATTGTACTGTGCTCTCCCAAGTTTTCAGTACAGTGCTCTGCACACAATAAGCACTCAATACATACCATTGATTGATGGGTTGATTGAGAAGCAAATGCTTGATCCATTCAATAACCAGGATTGGTTGATTATGATTCAGAGTGTTGTAGTGAGCACTTGAGGGCATTTGATGAGAGAAAAAGGCGGGCTCCCTGGCCTCACCAAGGGAGCACTCCACTATACCACAATCTAATCAATACCTTAGGTCAATCCTGTGGACCTGGAGACCCATATTTTAGTTTGATGTGTTATCGACAGGAATGGGTGCGAGTTTGTTTAGTCGATGAAAAGAAGAAACACTCTGAGAGAGAACTAGTCAAAGAGAAAGACAGTAGGAAAGTGATGAGCGGCCTGTTAACCCCTGCGGGGTACGAGGGACTGCAGCTCCCCCATCTCAGCCTGCCCTGCCACCTTTATTGGTACAGCAGAAACCGACGCTTGCTCAGGGCGCCCAATCAGGGCTAGGCACACGTAGGAATAGTAGCCAATCAGTAAGCCCTTCCGTGATCACGTGACACCCGACCAGTTCCCGTCACACCCGACCGGCCCATGCAAAAGTGGTGCGGACACGAAGTTTGAATGGGTCAAGTGACACGAAAGCAGCCGTCTTGTAGTTCACATGACACGAACTTGGGGTTGGCCTCACCATCGCCATCTTGGGGTTGGCCTCACCATCGTTCTCAAGCATCAGCAACAGTCTGCAACAGATGTTAGTCAAAAATACCCTTTATGCTGCCAGAACACAATTTCTGTTGGGCCTATTGGGTTTATTAGCTTGTTCTAGGTATTCTTCTAGGCTAGTTCCCTTAGCATTCAAGGTGCAAGAGTTAAAAAGATTACCATTTGCAAACTATGGGGATTCCTCATTCTCCAGAACGTGCTACTACCTTGACCACTGCTTCAAAACAGGGTGACCAGTCATGCTACCCGCCCCCAACCCACCAGAGACTGAAAATGCACTGAAAAGGAGGCTTGAAATGTTTCTACTATGGAGACACTTTGGAAGTGTTTTTACGAGATGTTCTTCCCCTTGACTCTATTTATTGCCATTGTTCTTGTCTGTCTGTCTCCCCCGATTAGACTGTAAGCCCGTCAAACGGCAGGGACTGTCTCTATCTGTTGCTGACTTGTTCATTCCAAGCGCTTAGTACATTGCTCTGCACATAGTAAGCGCTCAATAAATACTATTGAATGAATGAATGAATGAATGAAGTGGGATTTTCTTTTCAAAGTAACATTTGTTTGGCCACATACTGGGTGGTTTATCTGAGAAGAGCTTGTTTCTTGAGGTGGAATATGTTTATGGTCCTGTTTGCCTCCTTGATAAATAATGGTTCTCTATCCTCCTTAGACTGTGAGCCCCAGGTGGGACAAGACCCGTGTCCAACCTGATTATCCTGTAGTATCTCGGATAGTAAGTCCTTAACAAATATCATTCATTCATTCAGTGGTATTTATTGAGCACTATGTGCAGCGCACTGTACTAAGAGCTTGGAACGTACAATACAGCAATAAAGAGAGACAACTCCTGCCCCCAATGGGCTCACAGCATTATCATTATTGCTATTGTTATTATTTTTATTATTATCATTAACGTGGCCTAGTGGATCAGGGCATGAACCTGGGAGTCAGAAGGACCTGGGTTCTAATTCTGGCTCCACCCCTCATCACCTCTGTAACTTTGGGCAAGTCGTTTCACTTCTCTGTGCCTCAGTTTCCTCAACTGTAAAATGGGGATTAGGACTGTGAACCCCATGTGGAAAGGGACTATGTTCAACCGGATTCTCTTGTATCCACCCCAGAGTTTATAAGAGTGCCTGGCACATAGTAAACGCTTAACAAATGGCCACAACTGCAATTATTATTATCAGTGTGTCAAAAACAGAAAAAGGAAACTCCTGTAGCCTATCAGGAAAAATGAATACCTGGTGATGCATTGCCAGTAGCAATGCCAAATACCTCCCCTACTAGTCTGGCTTCTTGCCTATCAAGGTGCTGGGATTACCCAATCATATATTAAGGTATCAGCTTTATAATTTGTCACCTAATTTGCTACATATTTATGGCGGAAAGAGACTTCTCAGCCAACAGCTGAGAACTTGTAAGAGAACTACACATGTGCTACTGCACCATATATCCCGGCTAGACTACTGTGTCAGCCTTCTCTCTGATCTCCCTTCCTCCTCTCTCACCCCGCTCCAGTCTATTCTTCACTCCGCTGCCCGCTGCCCGGCTCATCTTCCTGCAGAAATGCTCTGGGCATGTCACTCCCCTTCTTAAACACCTCCAGTGGTTGCCTATCAACCTCTGCTCCAAACAAAAACTCCTCACTCTAGGCTTCAAGGCTCTACATCACCTTGCCCCTTCCTACCTCTCCTCCCTTCTCTCTTTCAACTGCCCACCCCGCACGCTCCGCTCCTCTGCCGCCCACCTCCTCACCGTCCCTCGGTCTCACCTATCCCGCCGTCGACTCCTGGGCCACGTCCTCCCATGGTCCTGGAATGCCCTCCCTCCTCACCTCCGCCAAACTGATTCTCTTCCCCTCTTCAAAACCCTACTTAAAACTCACCTCCTCCAAGAGGCCTTCCCAGACTGAGCTCCCCTTCTCCCTCTACTCCCTCTACCACCCCCCCTTCACTTCTCCGCAGCTTAACCCTCTTTTCCCCCCATTTCCCTCTGCTCCTCCCCCTCTCCCTTCCCATCCCCTCAGCACTGTACTCGTCTGCTCAACTGTATATATTTACATGACCCTATTTATTTTGTTAATGAAATGTACATCGCCTTGATTCTATTTAGTTGCCATTGTTTTTACGAGATGTTCTTCCCCTTGACTCTATTTATTGCCATTGTTCTTGTCTGTCTGTCTCCCCCAATTAGACTGTAAGCCCGTCAAATGGCAGGGACTGTCTCTATCTGTTGCCGACTTGTTCATTCCAAGCGCTTAGTACAGTGGTCTGCACATAGTAAGCGCTCAATAAATACTATTGAATGAATGAATGAATGAATATATTGTTTTAATTTGTAATGGGAAGCAGTTGCCTGAAGACAATCGATACCCTGGACCCCTAGGACTTTGAACTCTCTCCATTGAGCTGCCTCAGCAGGGACAGAGATCTGCCTGAGGCCACTGAGATCTCTCTTCCAAGCTGTCCCAGCCAGCCCAGGTCACTGAACATCAGAACCACTGCCTACAGTCCCCCCAACCAGGACACAGAGATTCTGCTCCTGAGCCAGCCTGAATCCATTGTGGAGAAAACAGAACAGGTTTAGCTGTCTGACACCCTGGTGACAAAGACCCAGATTTTTGCATATCAACAGCTGCAACCCAGGCCTCTCTTCAATCTTAAATACTCATCTCTTAACGGTTAAGGACCCAAGGATTTGCATACATTTCAGCAATTTTCTCAGGGATTCACTGGATTAAGCAGTTATTGCTGTTGATAACCTCACTTACAACCCTTAAACTTCTTTGAACTCTCCATCCCCCGTGAATCCTGCCTCCCTCCAATCACCTCTCCCCTATGCTCCCTTCCCAGCATTCCCCTTCCTCCTCCTCCATCCAAACTCTCCCCATCTCTTGTCCCATCCCCATCCTCCTTCCCAACCCCTTCCCTGTTATCCTCCAATTCTCTCCTCGAGCCCCTCTGATCTGGCTTCCACCCCCTTCACGCCACAGAAACAGCCCTCTCAAAAATCACAAATGATCTTCTTGTGAAATCCAATGGCCTCTACTCCAACCTAATCCTCCTCGACTTCTCAGCTGCCTTCGACACTGTTGACCACCCCGTTTCTCCAGGAAACATTATCCAATCTTGGCTTTACTTACACTCTCCTCTCTTGGTTCCCCTCCATCTCTCTGATCACTCATTCTCAGTCTCTTTCCAGGCTCCTCCTCTGCCACCCACCCCCTAACTGTAGGGATCCCTCAAGGTTCAGTTCTGGGTCCCCTTCTATTCTCCATCATCACCCTTGGAAAACTAATTTGCTCCTATGGCTTCAACTACCACCCTTATGAGGATGATTCCTAAATCTACATCTCCAGCCCTGATCTCTGTCCTCTGCAGTGTAACATTTCCTCCTGCTTTCAGGACATCTCTACTTGGATGTCCTGTTTATCCCTCAGATTTAGAACAGTGCTTGGCACATAGTAAGTGCTTAGCAAATACCATCATTATTATTATTATTGAACATGTCCCTAAACAGAAGTCCTTATCTTCCCACCCTAACCCTGTTCTCCCCGTGACTTTCCTGTCACTGTAGACAGTACCACCATCTGCATTATCTTCAACTCAGGTCTATCATTCAATCAATCAATGCTATTTACTCAGCATTTACTATGTGCAGAGCAGTGTACTAAGCCCTTGGGAGAGAACAATACAACAGAATTAACAGAACTTTCCTTGTCCATTAAGAGCTTACAGTCTACAGGGGGAGACAGGTATTAATATGAATAATACCAAGGTACAACAATGGCAATAATAATAATATGAAAAATAATACTGTATCAGACTCCTTGTTGACTTCCCTGCCTCCTGATTCTCCAACATTCCAGCCAATACTTCACTCTGCTGCATGGATCATTTTTCTACAAAAATGTTCAGTCCATGTTTCCCCACTCCCCAGGAACCTCCAGTAGTATCCCATCCACTTCCACATCAAAGAGAAACTCCTTACCATCGGCTTTAAAACACTCCATCACCTTTCCCCCTCCTACCTCTCCTCACTACTCTCCTTCTAAAACCAAGCCCACACTTTGCTCCTCTATTGCCAACCTACTCACTGTACCTCAGTCTCATCTATCTCGCCACTGACCTCTTGTCTGTGTCTTGCCACTGGCCTGGAACACCCTCCCTCTTCATATCTGACAATTACTCTCCCCCCTCTTCAAAGTCTTGTTCAAGTCACATCCCATCCAGGAGGCCTTCCCTGCCTAAGCCTCCATTTTCTCTTCTTCCATTCCCTTCAGTATCCCCTTTGCACTTGGATTTGCTCTCTTTATTCACCCCTCCGTCAGCCCCAGAGCACTTATCTGTAATTTATTTATTTACAGTAATGTCTGTCACCCCCTCTAGGCTATAAACTTATTGTGAGCAAGGAAAGTGTATTCCAACTCTGCTATAATGTACTCACTCAAGCGCTTAGTACAGTGCTCTGCACACAGTTAATCCTCAATTAATGTGACTGATTGATTGATTGAAGACAAGCAGTGTTGCCTAGTGGAGAGTGCACGGGCCTGGGATTCAGAGGACCTGAGTTCTAATCCTGCCTACCAGTTGGTCTGTCACTTGCTTGCTGTGTGACCTTGGGCCAGTCACTTCACTTCTCTGTGCCTAATTTTCCTCAACTGCAAAATGGAGATTAAATACCTGTTCTCCCTCCTACTTAGATTGTGAGCCCCATGCTGGACAGGGACTGCGTCCGACCTAATTAACTTGTACCTACCCCAGTGCTTAGGACAGTGTTCGAAAACATAGTAAGCACTTAACAAATACCATAAAAAAACCCCTTAGATTTACCAAAATGAGGGTCAACATTTTATGAAGAAGGATATTGATTCCATTGCTGATGAACTGGTAGGCTTTGGAAATTATCAAAGGAGAATTGTTTCTCTCCCACCCACAACCCAAGAAGACACTGCAATTGTTGCATATGTTTTAGTGTTTATGTTTTTCCCTTTTCCAAGGAATCTTAATTTGCTTCTTCTCTTCAAATAATTATAGGTTGGCGGTTTGGAAATAATAGCGCAAGGTAGATTTCTTTTTCTGGCAGGGCAATTTAAGGGATTTACACACTATCCAATTGTACATTACAGATTTCAACCTATATCTGGATTCCTTACTCATTCCTACAGTCCTTCAAGCAAACAATAAGGCAAAATTTCCTAAATAATAGATGCCTATTTCATCAGTATGAAAGCTCACGTAACCTTAAAGTGAAACCAACTCTGAATTGTTTTACTTATTTTTGAGGACTCCACCAAAAATTATCTGAGAAGTATGTGACGCTCCCCTCTTGTTTTGAATCTTGGGGGATGCAATGGGGAGAGAGGGAGACAATGGGACAGCTTTAGATATTTCAACAAAACCTCAGCTGAAAACTGCGAGACAGCTGTGATGGACGGATGGGCACTTTGCATTGCAATCCCGAAAGGAGCAGTTCTTTCTGAATCTCCGTCTATTGTCTCCTGTCTGCTCTCCAATTCCCACATTGTGCAAACTATTTGTGCCTGCCCGTTTCCCCAGTTAGATTGTAGGCACCTCAAGGGTAGGGATCTTGAGCTTGAAAAGCAGTGGGGCCTAGTGGTAAGAGCCCAGGTCTGGGAGTCAGAGGACCTGGGTTCTAGTCTCGGCTCTGCCACTTGTCCATGTGACCTTGGACAAGTCACTTAACTTCTCAGTGTCCTTTAAAATCCCTGTTTTCCCTCCTACTTAGACTATGACCCTCAAGGGGGACAGGGACTGTGTCCAACCTGATCAATGTGTATTTAATCCAGTGCTTAGAACATTACTTCACACATTTGTTAAGTGCTTAACAAATATAAAATAAGAAGGACAATAATAATAATGACACTACCTCAAGGATAACTCTCCCAAGCCTGTAGTACAGTGCTCTGCACCCAGTAGGTGCTCCAAAAAGACCAAACAATCGACTGCCTGTTCCGAAGACAACGAGACAAAAGGAAAACAGTGCCAGGCACTGCCAACAAAAAAGGCAAAAGCACTACAAGGGTCAGTCTGCAGTGTGATCAAGGGGTGTTATCTTTGCAGCAGCCCTTTTGGCCATTTCATTCAATCATTCAATCATGTTTATTGAGGGCTTACTGCGTGCAGAGCACTGTACTAAGCACTTGGCTCAGTGGAAAGAGCACGGGCTTGGGAGTCAGAGGTCATGAGTTCAAATCCCTGCTCTGCCCCTTGTCAGCTGTGTGACTGTGGGCAAGTCACTTAATAATAATGTTGGTATTTGTTAAGCGCTTACTATGTGCAGAGCACTGTTCTAAGCACTGGGGTAGATACAGGGTAATCAGGTTGTCCCACGTGAGGCTCACAGTCTTAATCCCCATTTTACAGATGAGGGAACTGAGGCCCAGAGAGGTTAAGTGGCACACAGTCACACAGCTGACAAGTGGTAAAGCCGGGATCCGAACCCATGACCTCTGACTCCCAAGCCCGGGCTCTTTCCACTGAGCCATGCTGTGCCTCAGTTCCCTCATCTGTAAAATGGGGATTAAGACTGTGAGCCTCACGTGTGACAATCTGATTACCCTATGTCTACCTCAGCATTTAGAACAGTGTTCTGCACATAGTAAGCGCTTAACAAATACCAACATTATTATTATTACAAGTCAGCAACAGATAGAGACAGTCCCTGCTCAATAACAGGCTCACAGTCTAGAAGGGGGAGACAGACAACAAAACAAAACAAGTAGCCTGGCCATTTAACTTCTTGAACTAACTTCCTCACCATCTGGTCCTCTATTTCTTTAGTCCTGAATCTTGTCGAAGGGAAGCTAAAACTTAGCAGCTGTCAACCGAGGCCCCAGTCAGATTTACTCATCACAAAAACCAGGCCAGACGCCCACAGCACCAGTGACCTTCTCAGCTCTTCAAGTTCTTCCCGAAACTTGGGGGTTCAAAGGGCAGAAGAGTGAAGAAACTGAGAGTCTCCTATTTAGCAGAGACAATAACGGATGAAGACAGAGGGCATTACTCCATTCACATCAGTAAGGGAAAGACCACCACAGGGTGGACCAAGGTGCATTTGTTGTGATGTCGGCTTGTTGGAAGCCTAGGAGAATCTCAGATGAATCATTTTTCTCGTGGCAAAATCTACAGGAGCCATGGAATTTTCTGAGCTGTTACTCATGAAATCATTATTGTTCTCTTTCAGCCCAGGTTTTTTTTGTCCCCACTGGAAGACAAAGTCGTGTTTCTTTAAAAAGCCGTGGGAGGCCAGAATTCAAGAACATATGGAAACCGTTCCAATAACTCCCCAAATTTGTCACTAAGTGAGTCTCCATGGGCATAATTAATAGAAAATCCGCTCCTCATTTAACAGTAACATTTCGAGCTTTGTATGTTGAGAGTCTTTCTCTAATTAATAATTCCCTCTGTGAGAAAATAGTTTCCCATTTAATCATATGCTTTCTCCCAGAAGAAGAGGGTACAGCTTTTGAATGGACTAGATGGCAAAATGAAGGCTGGCTTTGTCAGAACAATCCAGCTTTGCAGACTCATATGGCTCCTGCCTGCAGATGGAAAAATGTGCTGGTAGCTCTATGTTTGTGCAGGAAAATTGCCCGTCTCCTGAAGAAAACTGGGGAAAAGGTCATGGCAACTCAGCTGAGGAGGAATGAAAGACAGAAAGTGGGAGGTGTGAAGACAAATCTGACCAGAGGCCTTCTGGTCTAGTTGTCAGAGCAATGGGCTGCAAGTCAGGAGACCCAGGCTCAAATCCTGGCTGAGCCACTGGCTGATTGCATGACCCTGGGCACGTCCCTTAACCTCTTTGGGTATCACCTTCCTCATCTGGACTATGGGGATAAGAATGCTTGCTTCTTTCTATAATTATCATTATTATTATTATTATCCCACAGGAAAGTTGTGGAGACAAAATGAGGTTGTTGATGTCAAAAGCTTCAGGGAAATAAAGTGTTGCACAAAGTCAAGGAGTTTATGAGGAAATCCAAATAATAACAGTAATCGTGGTATTCGTTAAGCACTTACTATGTGCCAGGCACTATATTAAGCACTGGGGTGGGTACAAGCAAATCGGGTTAAACTCCATCCCTGTCCCACATAGGGCTCACAGTCTCAATCCCCATTTTACAGATAAGGTAATTGAGGCACAGAAAAGTGAAGTGACTTTGCCCAAGGTCACCCAACAGACAAGTGGTGGAGTCAGGATTAGAACCCATAACCTTCTCACTCCCTAGCCCTGCTCTATCCATTATGCCATGCTGTTTCTAATGATAGCTGCTACCTCTTGGCAGGTGCTATTTTGCCCTCTGAGGGGCTGTGATGGCCAAGCTCGGAGGTGGGGTTGACCACACAAGTTTCCAAAATGATCTTAGCTGCTCAAGCATTAATAACTTTAGGGAGATGATCTAAGAGGGGTTCTGTCCAGGCCGAATTGGAGGGAAAACTATACTTGCTACTGGAAAACTATTTCCCAAACCAAATCTATCCTGTGCAGACTCTCCTGATAACTTATTTTCCCCTCTATTGCTTAAATCTGAAAGAAGTACAATATCCAGCTTGCAGATAACAGACCCATTTATGCATAGAAACACATCATCAACTGGCAGAGACTTTTAAAGAGTGTTCCATTTGGCAGGATCCCATTCTCCTCTGTCAGTTTTCAGTTGTGAGAGCCAGGCCTTAGCGGTAACGTGAGGCAGCACTACTCTTTCAACACCGGAGCCCTGAGGAAAGCAAACCCAGAGCGAGACCAACTAGCCTCACACCACCAGGGCTCCCAGCAGCCCTTTCTCTAGCGTGGCAGAGGGAGGACAGAGTAGGAGTGAATCCTGGACTACTGTGTCTGTCAGAACTCTGGGCAGCCCTGCCTGAGAGACAAGGGACCTGATAATCAGGACTCTCATTCATTCATTCAATAGTATTTATTGAGCACTTATTGTGTGCAGAGCACTGCAGCGTGGCTCAGTGGAAAGAGCACGGGCTTGGGAGTCATAGGTCATGAGTTCGAATCCCTGCTCTGCCACTTGTCAGCTGTGTGACTGTGGGCAAGTCATTTGACTTCTCTGTGCCTCAGTTCCCTCATCTGTAAAATGGGGATTAACTGTGAGCCTCACGTGGGACAACCTGATTACCCTGTATCTCTCCCAGTGCTTAGAACAGTGCTCAGCACATAGTAAGCGCTTAACAAATACCAACATTTTTTTTAAGTGGTTGAGAAAGTACAATACAACAATAAACTGTGACATTCCCTGTCCACAATGAGCTTACAGTCTAGAGTTGGGGAGACACACATCAATACAAATAAATAAAATGACAGTTATGTATATAAGTGCTGTGGGGCTGGGAGGGAGAAAAAACAAAGGGAGCAAGTCAGGGTGATGCAGAAGGGAGTGGGAGATGAGGAAAAGTGGGGCTTCATCTAGGAAGGCCTCTTGGAGGAGATGTGCCTTCCCAGGTTTCCATCCTTCCCACATCTCACCCCCATAATTCAGTGTCTTTATTCTTCTTCCATCCTAGTGCTAAATACAGTGCCTGGTACATAGTAAGTGCTTAACAAATACCATCACCATTATTATCATTATTATTAGACAGGTGGCAGTGCTGGGATTGGAACCTAGGTCTTCTGACTCCCTGTTCTGGACTCTGTGGCCCAACACTTTCCTCTTGGTTACCAAGAGAGCCACACTGTAGACAAACCATTCAGCTTCCTTGACTAAACTAGTGAAGACCAAAAATCCCAGATTTGCCTAAATCACCAATCACTTAGCATTTGTAGACTTAGCTGGCCATGCCCTTTCAAACACATTTGTTTGATTTTCAGTTGCCTGAAATAGCTAAGGAATAGCATGAATCAGTTCTCACACTGTCACAGGACAATGGTCTGCAGAGGATAAAACCCTATCAAGGTGAAGAGAAGTCATTTATCAAATATAAATGTTGAGGCAAAGATGAGAAATTTCAAGGGGGAAGGTATTTATCATGAGATATTGTTCTATTAAACCAGCTTTATTTTTGTTATGGCAAATGATTGATGGGCAGCCATTGTAATCATTTTGTCCACGGGATGTTAGTACAGCAAAGTGTCGACTGTTCATTGTACCATTATTAAAGAGTGGCATTCTAATTGACTTCCAAAAAATAGACTCGCAAGGTTCTATTAATCAAAAGCAGGCCCTCTAAAAGCAAGACATGTTCAAAGGATTTAATGCACATTTGTAAATGGCAAAAAGGATAGCAAACTTACTTCTAATATGACAATCCTTCGGAAAAAAGAAACTCCAAAAAGATGGCAAATTGACAAAGAAAATAAAATTTGAAAATATACGAGGTGCTTAGGGGATTAATATTATATTCATTGACATTTCTACTTTGATTACATTCTAGGATTGCCGCAGCACCTTTGAAACAGAAACAAACTTTGACTTCAGCTTGGAAAAATGATTGTGTTCATTTTTCAGTTTACCTCGAGCCAATAGAGTTATTAGACAAAAATATTTAGCCTTCCCACAGGGCTAGCTGGCTCTGCTCTTCCTGCTTTCGACACGGACAGGAAAGTGGATCACTTTCTAGGGAAAAGCCTGGGAGAATCTCATTGCTCTGCTGTCATCCCTCTCCTCCTCCTCTTTCTCATCATGATGTGCAGAGCACTGTCCTAGACCTGTACACATAAAAGATATGGTCCCTGCCCTGAAGGAGCTTGCCCTCTAACAGAGAAGGCAGAGAGATGTAATAGGAATACCAGTGAAGCAGCGTGGCTCAGTAGAAAGAGCACGGGCTTTGGAGTCAGGGGTCATGAGTTCGAATCCCAGCTCTGCCACTTGTCAGCTGTGTGACTGTGGGCAAGTCACTTAACTTCTCTGGGCCTCAGTTACCTCATCTGTAAAATGGGGATTAAGACTGTGAGCCCCATGTGGGACAACCTGATTACCCTATAATAATGTTGGTATTTGTTAAGCGCTTACTATGTGCCGAGCACTGTTCTAAGCGCTGGGGTAGACATAGGGGAATCAGGTTGTCCCACGTGGGGCTCACAGTCTTAATCCCCATTTTACAGATGAGGAAACTGAGGCACAGAGAAGTTAAGTGACTTGCCCACAGTCACACAGCCGACAAGTGGCAGAGCTGGGATTCGAACTCATGAGCCCTGACTCCAAAGCCCGTGCTCTTTCCACTGAGCCATGCTGCTTCTCTATGTCTACCCCAGCGCTTACAACAGTGCTCTGCACATAGTAAGTGCTTAACAAATACCAACATCATCAGTGAATACAGCAAGACAACTGATAAAATCAAAAGTAAGAATCGAATGAATAAGGGGGATGAATCAATGGCAACCTACGTGACTTCTCCTTGGCCTCATGATTTCATGATTTATTGATCAATTGATCGATTGACCAATCCATCATGGAAATTGTACAGCGGTCACGGTGCTGCTCCCAGCAGTTTGGTTTGGTGGACCTCTTCCACTTTGGCCTCCCAGAACCATCCATGCATGCACTTAGTACAGTGCCTGGCACATAGTAAGCACTTAGCAAATACATAATTATGCGCCTAAACTTAATTGCTGAATTCATTCTTTGAACTGGCAAGCAGCGTGGCTTTGTGGAAAGAGGATGGGTCTGGGAGTCAGAAGGTCATGGGTTCTAATCCCGGTTCCGCTGCTTGTCTTCTGTGTGGTCTTTCACAAGTCACTTCACTTCTCCATGCCTTAGTTACCTTTTCTGTAAAATGGGGATTAAGACATTGAGCCCTATGCGGGATGGGGACTGTGTCCAACCTGATCTGCTTGTATCCACCTCAGTGCTTAGTACAGTGCCAGGCACATAGTAAGCTCTTAACAAATATCATAATTAATTAAATTAAAGAGCAAGGGCCTGGGAGTCAAAAGATTTGAATTCTAATTCCACCTCTGCCATCTGTCTGTTCTGTGTGACTTTGGGCAAGTCATTAAGCTTCTCAGTCCCTCAGTTTCCTCATCTGTAAAATAATGATAATTATGGTATTTGTTAAGCACTTATTACGTGCCGGGCACTGTACTAAATGGAGACTAAATACCTGTTCTCCCGCTTACTTAGCCTGTGAGACCAAGGAGGGATAGGGACTTCATCCAACCTGATTATCTCATATCTAACACTGCTTTCCCTCTCAGGGTCATACCTGGAGAGTTTCCAGTCCTCTACCAGTCTTGGTTATGGGAGGGAGAGTCAAGCAGATGCCTACCCATTCCATTCCTAGCTTGGGCAGTGGCTAGAGTGGAAGGCAATCTACTAAGTCAATCATTATTATTATTATTATATAATTATTGTAATCATTACTAAGCGCTTGGGAAAGTACAATACAACAATAAACAGTGACAACCCCTTCCTATTCATTCATTCAATTGCATTTATTGAGCGCTTACCATGTACAGAGCCCTGTACTAAGCACTTGGGAGAGTACAAAACAACAATAAACAGACTCATTCCCTGCCCACAATAGACTTTTTATCTTGGACTCATCAGCATTCCACCCATCTAGGTGATTTTATCTGACCAAGCCCGATCTCTTGGAGAAATACCCATTCAGTTTATTCTCCAGGATTCTACCCTTTAGCCATCTTGGCTGGTTTGGAGGTGGGAATTAGAAAACCCAGGCTTTTTCATGCTGACACCAACATCCTTTTCAGAACTGTGTTTTCTGAAAGCCAGACACAATCAAGTGTGAGACATGGCTAAATTATGAGTCAGGTCCCTCTCCTGCATGGGCTCCATGGTGGGCCATAGCAGCCCCCAAGCTATGCATTCATGTGGGCTCTTAGAGGATCCCAGTTAAAAGTCTGGGCTAGGAAAGGACTACAACAGACTTTCCTCTCAGTCCTGCTAATGTGTCTCTGAAGGCACTAGAAAAACAGACGATAGAACTAATCTTTCGTCCATATGCATGATACCTAAGAAAATGTGAAAAGTCAGTAATGGAAACCTTTGTTCAAAGGCTATTTTTCCCAACTGGGGTACACTGTCCTAAGTCTGTTGGAGAGAGTTACTGGTGGTCCAGGTGTGAAATGATAGTGGGTCTTTTAATCTTTCACATCTAGAGAGATACCAGCAGCTTGTGTTCTCCCTCCCACCTCACCTACCCCCGAGAGAGGGGGGTGCTATTAGACACTTGCTCCCCTTCATCTTGCTGGGATGTTGAATCTCAGCCAGTGAGTTTCACCTTAACCCTCATCCAACTCATATTTATAAATCCACAAGGGGCCTCTTTCCCCTTTGAATGTAATAATAATGTTGGTATTTGTTAAGCGCTTACTATGTGCCGAGCACTGTTCTAAGTGCTGGGGTAGACATAGGGAAATCAGGTTGTCCCACGTGGGGCTCACAGTCTTAATCCCCATTTTACAGATGAGGGAACTGAGGCACAGAGAAGTTAAGTGACTTGCCCACAGTCACACAGCCGACAAGTGGCAGAGCTGGGATTCGAACTCATGAGCCCTGACTCCAAAGCCCGTGCTCTTTCCACTGAGCCACGCTGCTTCTCTATGTGTACTGCTCCGGATTTTATCACTAATTCCCTCATTGGAGTGAAAATTTCACGTCATCAGGGAATTTGTCACTTCTCGATGGTATTTCCCAACCACTTAGTATGGTGAATTGCACCCAGCAGACTCTCAATTAGGACTACTTCTACTACTTCTACTTTGAGAAGCAGTGTGACTTAGTGGATAGAGCACGGACTTGGGAGTCAAGAGGACCTGGGTTCTAATCCTTACTCTACCACATGTCTGCTGAGTGATCTTGGTTAAATCACTTCATTTCTCTGTGCCTCAGTTACTTCATCTGTAAAATAGGGATTAATAATGATATTAACAATTTTGGTATTGGTTAAGTGCTTACTATGTGCCAAGCACTGTTCTAAGTGCTGGGTAGATACAAGGTAATGAGGTTGTCCCACGTGGGGCTCACAGTCTTTATCCCCATTTTCCAGATGAGGTAACTGAGGCACAGATAAGTGAAGTGACTTGCCCAAGGTCACACAGCTGACAAGTGGCGGAGCCACGATTAGAACCCATGACCTCTGACTCCCAAACCCGGGCTCCTTCCACTGAACCACGCTGCTTCTCAAGACTAAGATTAAGATTAAGACTATGAGCTTCATGTGGAACAAGGACTGGGTCCACCCTGATTTGCTTGTCTCCACCCAGCACTTACTACAGTGCCTGGCACATAGTAAGTGCTTAACAAATACCACAATTATTATTATTGGCACATAGTAAGCACTTTATAAATGTCATTCTGATTATTTTGTTAAAAAAACTCCTTTAACATTCACTCTTTACCCTGGAGGTGGTATCTCCAGTGAAAGGGTCAGTAAGATTTTCATAATAACTTCCTGTGGTTATGAAAAGTTAGCTTCTATTACAATTTCAATACATTTGGAATGAGATACAGAGTTTACTGTTCTCACTACAAGATATAGCTATATCTAATATCTATGAGAGTAACAGCTTCCATATAAAACAGTCCTCTGTTCCTCTTATTACACCAGCTCTTCTATAAGAGGAGGCAGTATTTGTATCCCAAAGCACAAGACAGTGAAGAATATTTACTTCAGAGCCAATTTTCAATATTGAGTCAATAGCAAGGACAAGGATTCTGCCAGCATTCATTACTTTGGAAAGACAGATGGTCTGGACTGAGCGACAGCCAATTAATGCAGAATCTATTCTTTGTGGGCACATACCCCAAAGGGAGCTCTTTTTGCAACATGTCTTAAAAGTTTATTCTATTTTAAGGCAAGTGTTTCTTACTGCAGGGAGAAAGCATGTTTAATGTGTAAACTCACTTCCAATTGGAGGAAAGGTAGCTTTATTATCAAGGTAACTTCATTTTCACCCATGGTGCTTTGTAGGTAAATCTGGTGTGGGTAAAAGTTGTCTTCCCTCTCTGGTATCTTTCAGTTGGGAGGAAATAGTGTGAGACCTGAAATATCTCCTCATACCTTCTGTGCAGGCAAGGGATATGACTTCCATATTTTCCCTCTTTTGCCAAATCAGATCATTGTTCCCTTCATCCAGGATGACACCTTACTTGTGGGGAGAATTGTGTGGCTTGCTGGAAGTGGAGAGGGAGAAAGTGTATCTTCACCCAGATTGAACATTTCTTTGCCAATTCTGGGACAAAGTTAACCCTTCAGCCCCCTGCCGCCCCTCAGCCCCCCTCATCCACATCTATCTCCGTTGGGAGAATTGGGTTTTGGACTGTAGCCTTACCTCCTATACAAATGACAATGGTATCTTCACCCTCTCTATGAGAGCACAGGTAACACTACACCCCAAATCCTGAGGTAAAGCTTTATTGTTTTTAACTGGACTCAAGAATGTAGGCCATCTGTTTTCTCATTCCCTTTTAGTCACTGTTGGGTGTCATAAGATTGCTTTTGGTTCAAGAGGGTTTTGCCTTGGAAGGGATGTTTTAGTTCTCCAGTTCCTCCATCCTTCAAGAGGGTCTTCATTCAACCATCCATTCATTCATTAATTCAATAGTATTTATTGAGCGCTTACTATGTGCAGAGCACTGTACTAAGCGCTTGGAATGAACAAGTCGGCAACAGATAGAGACAGTCCCTGCCGTTTGACAGGCTTACAGTCTAATCGGGGGAGATGGACAGACAAGAACAATGGCAATAAATAGAGTCAAGGGGAAGAACATCTCGTAAAAACAATGGCAACTAAATAGAATCAAGGCGATGTACATATCATTAACAAAATTAATAGGGTAATGACAAAATAAATAGGGTAATGACAAAATAAATAGGGTAATGGCAAAATAAATAGGGTAATGACAAAATAAATAGGGTATTCATTCATTCAATAGTATTTATTGAGCACTTACTATGTGCAGAGTACTGTACTAAGCGCTTGGAATGTACAATTCGGCAACAGATAGAGAAAATCCCTGCCCATTGATGGGCTTACAGTCTAATCGGGGGAGACAGACAAAAACAATAGCAATAAATAGAATCAAGGGGACGTACATCTCATTAACAAAATAAATAGGGTAATAAAAATATATACAAATGAGCGGACGAGCACAGTGCTGAGGGGAGGGAAAGGGAGAGGGGGAGGAGCAGAGGGAAAAGGGGGGAAAGGGGGTTTAGCTGGGGAGCAGAGAGAAAAGGAGAAGCTCAGTCTGGGAAGGCCTCTTGGAGGAGGTGAGCTCTCAGTAGGGCTTTGAAGAGGGGAAGAGAATTAGTTTGGCAAAGGTGAAGAGGGAGGGCAATCCAGGACAGCGGGAGGACGTGCGCCAGGCGTTGACGGGGGGATAGGCGAGAACGGGGGACTGTGAGGAAGTGGACAGCAGAGGAGCGGACCCTACGGGGTGGGCAGTAGAAAGAGAGAAGGGAGGAGAGGTAGGAGGGGGCAAGGTGATGGAGAGCCTTGAAGCCTAGAGTGAGAAGTTTTTGTTTTGTGCGGAGGTTGATAGGCAACCACTGGAGGCTTTTAAGAAAGGGAGTGACATGCCCAGAGTGTTTCTGCAGGAAGATGAGCTGAGCAGTGGAATGAAGAATAGACTGGAGCAGGGAGAGACAGGAGGAAGGGAGATTCATTCATTCATTCATTCAATAGTATTTATTGAGCGCTTACTATGTGCAGAGCACTGTACTAAGCGCTTGGGATGAACAAGTCGGCGATAGAGACAGTCCCTGCCATTTGACGGGCTTACAGTCTAATCGGGGGAGACGGACAGACAAGAACAATGGCAATAAATAGAGTCAAGGGGAAGAACATCTCGTAAAAACAATGGCAACTAAATAGAATCAAGGCGATGTACAATTCATTAACAAAATAAATAGGGTAACGAAAATATATACAGTTGAGCGGACGAGTACAGTGCTGTGGGGATGGGAAGGGAGAGGTGGAGGAGCAGAGGGAAAAGGGGAAAAAGAGGGTTAAGCTGCGGAGAGGTAAAGGGGGGATGGCAGAGGGAGTAGAGGGAGAAGAGGAGCTCAGTCTGGGAACGCCTCTTGGAGGAGGTGAGTTTTAAGTAGGGTTTTGAAGAGGGAAAGAGAATCAGTTTGGCGGAGGTGAGGAGGGAGGGCGTTCCAGGACCGCGGGAGGACGTGACCCAGGGGTCGACGGCGGGATAGGCGAGACCGAGGGACGGTGAGGAGGTGGGCGGCAGAGGAGCGGAGCGTGCGGGGTGGGTGGTAGAAAGAGAGAAGGGAGGAGAGGTAGGAAGGGGCAAGGTGATGGAGAGCCTTGAAGCCTAGAGTGAGGAGTTTTTGTTTGGAGCGGAGGTTGATGGGCAACCACTGGAGTTGTTTAAGAAGGGGAGTGACATGCCCAGATCGTTTCTGCAGGAAGATGAGCCGGGCAGCGGAGTGAAGAATAGACTGGAGCGGGGCGAGAGAGGAGGAAGGGAGGTCAGAGAGAAGGCTGACACAGTAGTCTAGCTGGGATGTAACGAGAGCCCGTAACAGTAAGGTAGCCGTTTGGGTGGAGAGGAAAGGGCGGATCTTGGCGATATTGTAGAGGTGAAACCGGCAGGTCTTGGTAACGGATAGGATGTGTGGGGTGAACGAGAGAGACGAGTCAAGGATGACACCGAGATTGCGGGCCTGAGAGACGGGAAGGATGGTCGTGCCATCCACGGTGATAGAGAAGTCTGGGAGAGGACCGGGTTTGGGAGGGAAGATGAGGAGCTCAGTCTTGCTCATGTTGAGTTTTAGGTGGCGGGCCGACATCCAGGTGGAGACGTCCTGGAGGCAGGAGGAGATGCAAGCCTGAAGGGAGGGGGAGAGGACAGGGGCGGAGATGTAGATCTGCGTGTCATCTGCGTAGAGATGGTAGTCAAAGCCGTGAGAGCGAATGAGTTCACCGAGGGAGTGAGTGTAAATGGAGAACAGAAGAGGGCCAAGAACTGACCCTTGAGGAACTCCAACACTTAAAGGATGGGAGGAGGAGGAGGCTCCAGCGAAGGAGACCGAGAATGACCGGCCAGAGAGGTAAGAGGAGAACCAGGAGAGGACAGAGTCCGTGAAGCCAAGGTGAGATAAGGTATGGAGGAGGAGGGGATGGTCGACAGTGTCAAAGGCAGCAGAGAGGTCAAGGAGGATTAGAATGGAGTAGGAGCCATTGGATTTGGCAAGAAGGAGGTCATGGGTGACCTTAGAGAGAGCAGTCTCGGTAGAGTGGAGGGGACGGAAGCCAGATTGGAGGGGGTCTAGGAGAGAATGGGAGTTAAGGAGTTAATGGGAGTTAATGGGAGTTAATGGGAGATCAGAGAGAATGTTGACACAATAATCCAGCCGGGTATTATGAGAGCCTGTACCAGTAAAACAGCCGTTTGGGTGGAGAGGAAAGGGCGGATCTTGGTGATATTATAAAGGTGAGACCGGCAGGTCTTGGTGACGGATTGGATGTGTGGGGAGAATGAGAGAGCTGAGTCAAGGATAACATCGAGGTTGTGGGCTTGAGAGACGGGAAGGATGGTCATACCATCCACAGTGATAGGGAAGTCAGGAAGAGGACAGGGCTTGGGAGGGAAGATGAGGAGCTCAGTTTTGGACATGTTGAGATTTAGGTGGTGTGCAGACATCCAGGTAGAGACGTCCTGGAGGCAGGAGGAGATACGGGACTGAAGGGAGGGGGAAAGGACAGGGGCAGAGATGTACATTTGTGTGTCATCTGCATAGGAAGACAGGATGAGGACCAAGGATTCTCAAAAAAGTTGGAAAGACCCTCTGTGTGTGTGTGTGCCTTTGGGTGTCCAAGTGCATGTTTCTATGTGTGCTTGTGGATATATCTGATGCCTTTTAAGCTACAGTAATTTGGAGCCCAGAAGAGCCATTTCAGAATGGATTAGATGACTTTGAGGATTAGAAAAATCCCATCTGACAATATTAAACAAGATTAGCTCAAATGGTTCATACAGATGTAAGTCAAGAGCAAGCCCTCTGGAAATCATCCTATTGCATCAGAAATGCACTATCAGTGATACAATATACACAATTGTACAAATGTTGTACAAACAAGGGGACTCCTGCTCTGGTCTAGTCCTGAAAATGGCTAATATAGCCTGTCATTTTCAATGTTCTGCTTTGAACATTTTCTGAAATTATCATTATTTTTCTCAGTTATTGATTTGACTGGAAGTGACGGTGGAGAGGGAGAATTCTTGTTTACTCTTGTTTTGATTTGTTTCTAAACAAGGAGAGGGTCTGATTTTCCCTTTCAGTGCATTCCTTAGAGCTCGCAGTGGAGTAGATGAATACAAAAAAGAGAACAGAATAGGAAATAAACCCATATGCCATAAACATATTCAACTTATTACAATTAAGAATTATGAAATTTCAATTGTAAACTCTATCAAGAAGAGGTAGTATTGGACATGTTCAATTCCTGTTCTTTCCATTGTTATGAGGCAAAACATTTCTATCCAGTTGAGGAAATTGTCTATTTGTATGAAAATATTTGCCACAACCCTTCATTAAATTATCTATATCATCATAGTTGTATTCTTTGATAACTCTGTCAACATGTTAGAACTCATAAAACTTTTCCTTATCAAATATCTAATTCTCTTTACCTGGATCCTTGTCAAGGTTTGTGATAGGGCTGTGAGGAACTCAAGTAGAAACCATTGGAATTGATTGTAAAAGAAATGGTAATATAAAAGTATATTTTCAAAAAGCATAGCAATACATTTTGATACTATGTTCTCCCATCGCAGAAGTAGCGTGGCCTAGTGGGAAAAAGGGAGGCAAGAGAAATGGATTCTAATCCTAACTCCGCCACTTCCCCGGTTGTGTGACCTTGGCCAAGTCACTTAGCTTCTCTGTGCCTTAGTTTCTTCCTCTGCAAAATGGGGATTAAGCACCTTGATACTCACCCCAGCCCCACAACATTTAGGTTAATATTCTTACATTCTACTATTTCCCCTAGCCCTAATCTATTTTAATGTCTGTCTCCTTCTGCAGATTGTAAACTCCTGCTCGGCAGCGATCATGCCTACCTACACTGTTGCATTGTACTTTTCCAAGCCCTTAGTACAGTGCTCTTCATCCAGTAAGCACTCACTAAATACCATTGATTGATTAATTGATTATATACCCATCACCTCCACTCCCTTAGACTGTTAAACCCCAGTGGGAAAGAGCCTATGTCTGATTTGATTCTATCTACCCTATTGTTAAGCACATTGCTCTGCACAAGATAAGCACTTAACAAATACCACAGTCACGATGAGGATAATGATTATTATGATGATGATGGTTGTCATTATTGTTATTCCCCTCACTCCCTTCCAGAAAGATATTTGGGTTTGCATGCATGGATCAAGAGCTTGAAAAGAATGAGAGGGGTGGGATGGGTGGGATATAGCAGTGCCAGTCTCACAGACTGAGGTAGCCCTGCCTCCTAGTCAGGCCAGGTTTCCTAGTTTCACAAGGGAAGCCAAGCAAATTCCAAGAAAATAGAGGACTATCAATCAAACAATCAGTGTTATTTACTAACACTTAGAGTAGCTCTTAGAACAGTGCCAGCACTTAGATATAGAACAGTGCTTGGCACATAGTAAGCACTTAACAAATACCAACATTATCATTATTATTATTATTCATTCATTTAATCATATTTATTGAGTGCTTACAGTGCAGAGCACTGTAGCACAGAGGTCATGGGTTCCAATCCTCGCTCCGCCACTTGTCATCTGTGTGACTTTGGGCAAGTCACTTCACTTCTCTGTGCCTCAGTGACCTCATCCATAAAATGGGGATGAAGACTGTGAGCCCCACGTGGGACAATCTGATGACCTTGTATCTCCCCCAGCACTTAGAACGGTGCTTGGCACATAGTAAGCACTTAATACCATCAGTATTGTTATTATTATTATCATTACTAAATGCTTGGGAAAGTACAATACAACAATAAACAGTGACAACCCCCGCCCATTCATTCATTCATTCATTCATTCATTCAATTGTTGAGCACTTACTGTGTGCAGATCACTGTACTAAGTGCTTGGGAAAGTGCAATACAGCAATAAAATGAGACAATCTCTGCCCACAATGAGCTCACAGTCTAGAGCATGGGAGACAGACATCAATACAAGTAAGTAGGCATCAATATAAATAAATAAAATTACCAATATGTACATAAATGCTGTGGGCTCGGGAGAGGGGCAAGAGCAAAGGGAGTAAGTCAGGACAATGCAGAAGGGAGTGAGAGATGAGGAAAAGTGGGGTTTAGTCTGGGAAGCCCTCTTGGAGGAGTAGTGCTTTCAGTAAGTCTTTAAAGTGGGGGAGAGTAATTGTCTGGCGGATGTGAGGAGGGAGGGCATTCCAGGCCAGACGTAGGATATGGGCCAGGGGTCACCAGCAAGACAGGCAAGATCATGGGACAGTGAAGAGGTTAGCGGCACCAGAGGAGCGAAGTGTAGTGGCTCGGTTGTAGAAGGAGAGAAGAGAGGTGAGGTAGGAGGGGGCATGGAGAGCTTTAAAGCCAATATTAAGGAGTTTTTGTTTGGGATGGAGACAGACAAGCAACAACTGGAGATTTCTGAGGAAGGGGGTGACATGTCCTGAGCGTTTATGTAAAAAGACAATCCGGGCAGCAGAGTGAAGTAGAGACAGCAGGTTGGAAGATCAGAAAGTAAGTGATCCAGTAATCTAGGTGGGATAGGATGAGTGATTAATAATAATAATGTTGGTATTTGTTAAGCGCTTACTATGTGCCGAGCACTGTTCTAAGCGCTGGGGGAGATACAGGGTAATCAGGTCGTCCCACGTGAGGCTCACAGTTAATCCCCATTTTACAGATGAGGTAACTGAGGCACAGAGAAGTTAAGTGACTTGCCCACAGTCACACAGCTGACAAGTGGCAGAGTCGGGAGTCGAACCCATGACCTCTGACTCCGAAGTCCAGGCTCTTTCCACTAAGCCACGCTGCTGGTAGCAGTTTGGATGGAGAGGAAAGGGTGGATCTTAGTGATGCTGTGAAGGTGAGGCCAACAGGATTTGGTGACGGATTGGATGTGTGGGTTGAATGAGAGAGCGGGGTCAAGAATGACACCCAGGTTACAGGCTTGTATACAGGTTACTGTATATATTTTCATTACCCTATTTATTTTGTTAATGAAATGTACATCGCCTTGATTCTATTTAGTTGCCATTGTTTTTACGAGATGTTCTTCCCCTTGACTCTATTTATTGCCATTGTTCTTGTCTGTCTGTCTCCCCCGATTAGACTGTAAGCCCATCAAATGGCAGGGACTGTCTCTATCTGTTGCCGACTTGTTCATTCCAATCGCTTAGTACAGTGCTCTGCACATAGTAAGCGCTCAATAAATATTATTGAAATACTATTGAATGAAAGGCTTGTGAGACAGGAAGGATGGTTGTGCCTTCTACAGTAATGGGAAAGTTTGGGAGAGGACAGGATTTGGGAGGGAAGATGAGGAGCTCTGTTTTGGACACAATGAGCTCACAGTGCAGAGCATGAGCTCATAGTGCAAAGCACTATGCTAAGCACTAGTGCAGCAGTGTGGCCTAATGACAAGTGTACAGGCCTGAGTGTCAGAGGACCTGAGTTCTAATCCCAGTTGCACTATGTGTCTGCTATATGTCCTTGGGCAAGTCACTTCAATCATCTGTGCCTCAGTTCCTTCAACTGCAAAATGGGGATTCAATATCTGTTCTCCCTTCTATTTAGACTGTGAGTCCCCGTGGGGCCTGATTATCTTGTATCTACCTTAGCGATTAGTAAAGTGCTTGGCACATAGTAAGAGCTTAACAAATACCAAAATTAATATTATTGTTACAATACAACAGAATTGGTAGGCAGTCAATCAGTCCGTGTTATTTACTGAGCTCTTAATGTGTTCATAGCACAATATTAAGCGCTTGTAGTGGGTGGGGGCGGGGGTGGTCCGATAGAGTTGGTAGACACAATGCCTGCTTTCAGGGCTAACACATACAAGGCACTTCAGATTATAAAATGAAATGTCCTTTCCCCAGCAACCAGTGCCTTCAATAAAGGCAAATGCCAACCAAGAGACCTGCTGTTTTACCATGTGCTGTAAGCAAGCTCCCTCTGATGAAATCAGGAAAAGGTCCCAGGTTCAAGGTAAGCCGAGAGAGGCCCTTGGAAAAAACAGCAGTAAAAAGCTCATCCTTTACTGGCAATGGAAATGAAGTCAAAAACTTCTTATTGATAGAAAATACCTGGTGATCAGTGGCAAGACTGCCAACACCACTTGCCCCTAGAATTTTGATGGCAATTTTGATAGCAAATTTAGACTATTGCTCTCATTATTTGAGCTTAATGAGCAATTTCTTCTAAGTAGTACAAAGCGATTAGAGTCAAAAAGACCACAGAAAATGCAAGCACAGACTGGACACTTAGACTTTCTTCCAAATTCTCATTCAATTTATTGAACTTTCTGTACTTCCAGAGGCTATCAGGACAGGAGAGCTAAATCATGGAAGCAGTTTGGGATTCTGAAACCACATGGTGGCCAGAAAATTATTCTCATAATTAATATCGGTAAAAAGAGTTACTTATATTTTAAAATGAGCCTCCTTATAATGGTATACATTAACTGCTTATTATGTTACTAGACTGTGAGCAAGGACCTTTTCTGACCTGATTTTCTTTTATCTACCCCAGTATTTAGACTATTATTGTTATTATTATTATTATCATTATTAAATAAGTGCGGTGGTGGATGCAGTCCCTGGATGCAGTCTCACAATCTGTAAGAAGGGAGAGAGGCACTATCTGATCTCCTTTTTACCATCGAGGAAGCTGAAGTCCAGAGAGGTTCATTCATTCATTCAATCGTATTTATTGAGCGCTTACTCTGTGCAGAGCACTGTACTAAGCTCTTGAAATGTACAACTCAGGAACAGCCCAACAACAGGCTCACAGTTTAAATGGGGGAGACAGACAACCAAACAAAACAAGTAGTCAGGCGTCAATACCATCAAGATAAATAGAATCATAGATATATACACATCATTAACAAATAAATACAGTGATAAATAATATATACAAATATACACAAGTGCTATGGGGAGGGGAAGGGGGAAGAGCAGAGGGAGGGAGTGGGGGACTGGGGAAGGCAGAAGGGGCAGAGGGAAAGGGAGGGCTCAGTCTGGGAAGGCCTCCTGGAGGAGGTGAGCTCTCAGTAGGGCTTTGAAGAGGGGAAGAGAGTTAGTTTGGTGGACGTAGGGAAGGAGGGCATACCAGGACAGCGGTAGGATGTGGGCCGGGGTTGACAGCGGGACAGGCAAGAACAAGGCACCCTGAGGAGGTGAGTGGCAGAGGAGCGGAGTGTGAGGGGTGGGTTGTAGAAGGAGAGCAGGGAGGTGAGGTAGGAGGGGGCAAGGTGATGGAGAGCTTTGAAGCCAAGAGTGAGGAGTTTTCGTTTCTTGCAAAGGTTGATAGGCAACCATTGGAGGTTTTTGAGGAGGGGAGTGACATGCCCAGAGCGTTTCTGTAGGAAGATGATGCGGGCTGCGGAATCAAGAATAGACTGGAGCAGGGAGGGAAAGGAGGAAGGGAGATCAGAGAGGAGGCTGAGACAATAATCTTGTCGGGATATTATGAGAGCTTGTACCAGCAAGGTAGCAGTTTGGATGGGGAGGAAGTGACTTGCTCAAGATCACACAGCAGGCAACTTTCCTGACTTCCAAAGTTCTGCAATATCATCTCTTAAAGTAAAATAGGCATTTATCTGACCTAAGTTTTCTTTATTCTTTGAGTAGTTTTTCACATTTTCCAGAAATTCTTACAGGGGTATCTATACATCAAAATCACAAAAGCCTTACTTTAATTAATAAAAAACACCACCCTTTTTACTTTGGTAAAACAGGAAAAAATATAGGAGGAAGACACAGCATGAAAATGGAGAAGACAGGGTAATGGTAATCAATAAAACTCATGTTGCTACTCATGTTTTATTCCAAAAACAGTGTTAACAATGATTTCCAACAAGAAGAAACAGTTTGTGGATCTCTGTCTGTTGTGATCTCCTTTTCAAATTGAAAGGGAATAACAGACATCAAATGAAAAATATACAGAAAATCTGGCAGATATTACAGGTTTGCTAGCATTCAGTATGAGTGGTTTGGTTTGTTCAGGTAAAGTATTAGATTGCAAGCTTTTTTAGGGCAAGGATCATGTCTACAGACTCTTGTACTCTCCCAAGTACTTGTTACAGTGCTCTGCACGCAGTAAAGACTCAATAAATACCACTGATTGATTGATTGATTGATTGATTGGAGACAATGGATCAGTAAGATAACAATGAAGTGCTTCACTGATTCCTCAGACCAAGTTGTTGCTCATTAGAGTCTTTAATAAGTTTTTACTGTGTGCCAGTTTCTGGGGTAGATATAGGTGCAGAGCACTGTACTAAGTGCTTGGAAAGTACAATTCGGTAGCAGATAGAGACAATCCCTATGTGCTTGGGAGAATACACTAAAACAGAGTTTGCAGACATGTTTGCTGTCCACAAGACGCTTAAAGGCTAGAGGGGGAGACAGACATTAAAATACATTATGATATGTATATAAGTGCTGTGGGGCTGAGGATGGGGTGAATATCAAATGCTTAAATGGTACAAATCCAAGTATGTAGATGACACAGAAGGAAATGGAATAGGGGAAAATGAGGACTTAAGCAGGGGAGGCTTTGGTTATGGAGACAGTAGATGATCTTTTGTATAGAAATGGGGAGGAAGTTCCAGGACAGAGGGAAGATGTGGGCAAGGTGTTGCAGCAAGATAAAAGAGACCGAGGTACAGGAAATAGGTTGGCATTAGAGGAGCAGAGTGTGCGGGCTGGGTCATAGTAGGAAATCTGTGAGGTAAGGTAGAAGGGAGGCAAGCTAATTGAATGCTTTAAAGCCTAGGGTAAGGAGTTTCTATTTGATGCGGAGGTGGATGGGCAACCCTTAGAGGTTCCTAAGGAGTGGGGAAACATGGACAGAATTTTTTTAGAAAAATAAATCAGGGCATCAGAGAGAAGTAGAGACTGGATAAGGGAGAGACAGAAGGCAGGGAGGTTAGTGAGGAGGCTGATACAATAGTCAAGGTGGGATAGGATAAGTGCCCACAGGGCACATGGCAGGGCAGTCTAAAAAGGAGAGAGAGCAGGTGTCATATACCTAGTTTACATATGAGGAAACTGAGAACCAGAGAGCTTAAATGACATGTTTAGCATCACAGTTCCATTAATCCCCAGGCTCATGCTCTTTCCACTAGGCAACACTGTTTCTCATAATTATTATGGTATTTGTTAAGTGCTTACTATGTGTCAAGCACTGTTCTAAGTGTTGGAACATGCAGAAAGAACCTGAGAATGGGAGTCAGGAGACTTGAGTTTTAATCCTGACTCTTCCATTTCCTTGCTTTGTGACCTTTCTGTGAGCCTCAGTTTCCTCATCTGTGAAATAATAACAATAATAATAATGATGATGGAATTTGTTAAGCGCTTACTATATGTCAAGCATTGTTCTAAGAGCTAGGATAGATACAAGCTAATCAGGTTGGACACAGTCCCTATCCCACATAAGGCTCAGAGTCTTAATCTCCATTTTACAGATGAGATAACTGAGGCACAGAGAAGTAAAGTGACTTGCCCAAGGTCAAAAAGTTAAATATGTAGCAGAGCCAGGATTAGAACCCAGGTCCTTCTGACTCCCAGGCCCGTGCCCTATCCACTAGAGCATGCTGCCTCTTAGATTGTGAGCCTCCTGGTGAGATAGGAACTGTACCTGATCTGATTAATTGTATTTCCAGTGTTTTGTACACAGACAGAGCTTAATAAATACTTCTTATCATCATTATCAACATCATCATCACAATCATCACCATCACCACTATGCTATTATACAAAAGAGGTTCATTTATCCAACAAAGTATGTGATAGCAGAGAGATTATTTCTCTGCATTACAGATTTTCTTCATGATTTGTTACTCAAATTGGTTTTTCAATTCAGAAGTAATAATTGTCTCTAGGTGCTTTTCTGTGTGATAGAAACTAAGCAACAAAGTCAAAATCATAATTTCAAAGCCATTTCACTGTTACTCCAGCCTTGATCACTTTCCTTCTCTGCAGTCTCATATTTCCTTCTGCCTTCAGGATATCTCTATTTGGATGTCCTGCTGATACCTCAAACTTAACATGTCCAAAACAGAACTTCTCATCTTTCACTCACACCCTGTCCTCCCCCTGACTTTCCCATTACTGTAGACAGAACCACCATACTACCTGTCTCAGAAGCCCATGACTTTGGCATTATCCTTGAGGTATCTTTTTCATTCAATCCACATTTTCAATCTGTTACCAAATCCTCTCAGTTCTATCTTCATAACATTGGTAAAAACCCACCTTTCCTCTCCATCCAAATTGCTACCACATGGATCCAAGCACTTATCCTGTCATGCCTTGATTACAGCATCAGCCTCCTTGCTGACCTCCCCATCTCCAATTTCTCCCCACACCAGTCCATACTTCACTCTGCTGCCCAGATCATTTTTCTACACAACCATTCAGTCCACATCTTCCTGCTCCACTAGAACCTCTAAAGGTTGCCCATCCACCCCTGCATCAAACAGAACTACTGTTCCCTCTTTCCTCTTCTCCCACTCCCTTCTGCATCACCCTGCCTTGCTCCTTTTATCCATCCCCCCCCCAGCCCCTCAACATTTGTGTGCATATCTGTAATTTATTTATTTCTATTAATGTCTGCCTCCCTCTATAGACTGTAAGTTCATTGTAGGCAGGGAATGTATCTGTTTATTGTTATATTGTACTCTCCCAAGCCTCTCAGGGTCACACCTGGAGATTTCCCAGTCCTCTACCAGTCTCGACTACAGGAGGGAGAGTCAGGCAGAGGCATATCCATTCCATTCCTAGCTTGGGCAGTGGCTAGCGAGTGGCAGGCAATCTGCTACAAGTCAAAACTCCCTGTGCTGGGCAGCAGCAGCACAGGAGAGAATCAAGGGCAGAGACTCAAGTTTACTGCACGGAGGGACGCAATGGCAAACCACATCTGGATTTTTACCAAAAAAACTCTTTGGATCCACTACCATAGAGTTACAGTAGAGTTGGCCCTCAAGGCACTTACAGTCGAGATAGAGGCATAGATTGTGACCTTGGGTAAGTTACTTTACTTCTCTGGGCCTCAGTTCCCTTATCTGTAAAATGGAGACTAAGACTGTGAGCCCCACGTGGGACAGGGACTGTGTCCAACCTAATTAGAAAAGCAGTGTGGCTTAGTGGAAAGCACGGGCTTTAGAGTCAGAGGTTATGGGTTCTAATGCCACCTGCACCACTTGTCCCACCTCCATTCATTCATTCATTCAATAGTATTTATTGAGCGCTTACTATGTGCAGAGCACTGTACTAAGCGCTTGGGATGAACAAGTCGGCAACAGATAGAGACAGTCCCTGCCGTTTGACGGGCTTACAGTCTAATCGGGGGAGACGGACAGACAAGAACAATGGCAATAAATAGAGTCAAGGGGAAGAACATCTCGTAAAAACAATGGCAACTAAATAGAATCAAGGCGATGTACAATTCATTAACAGAATAAATAGGGTAATGGAAATATATATAGTTGAGCGGACGAGTACAGTGCTGTGGGGATGGGAAGGGAGAGGTGGAGGAGCAGAGGGAAAAGGGGAAAATGAGGCTTTAGCTGCGGAGAGGTAAAGGGGGGATGGCAGAGGGAGTAGAGGGGGAAGAGGAGCTCAGTCTGGGAACGCCTCTTGGAGGAGGTGATTTTTAAGTAAGGTTTTGAAGAGGGAAAGAGAATCAGTTTGGCGGAGGTGAGGAGGGAGGGCGTTCCAGGACCGCGGGAGGACGTGGCCCAGGGGTCGACGGCCGGATAGGCGAGACCGAGGGACGGTGAGGAGGTGGGCGGCAGAGGAGCGGAGCGTGCGGGGTGGGCAGTAGAAAGAGAGAAGGGAGGAGAGGTAGGAAGGGGCAAGGTGATGGAGAGCCTTGAAGCCTAGAGTGAGGAGTTTTTGTTTGGAGCGGAGGTTGATAGGCAACCACTGGAGTTGTTTAAGAAGGGGAGTGACATGCCCAGATCGTTTCTGCAGGAAGATGAGCCGGGCAGCGGAGTGAAGAATAGACTGGAGCGGGGCGAGAGAGGAGGAAGGGAGGTCAGAGAGAAGGCTGACACAGTAGTCTAGCCGGGATATAACGAGAGCCCGTAGCAGTAAGGTAGCCGTTTGGGTGGAGAGGAAAGGGCGGATCTTGGCGATATTGTAGAGGTGAAACCGGCAGGTCTTGGTAACAGATAGGATGTGTGGGGTGAACGAGAGAGACGAGTCAAGGATGACACCGAGATTGCGGGCCCTAGAGACGGGAAGGATGGTTGTGCCATCCACGGTGATAGGGAAGTCTGGGAGAAGACCGGGTTTGGGAGGGAAGATGAGGAGCTCAGTCTTGCTCAGGTTGAGTTTTAGGTGGCGGGCCGACATCCAGGTGGAGACGTTCTGGAGGCAGGAGGAGATGCGAGCCTGAAGGGAGGGGGAGAGGACGGGGCGGAGATGTAGATCTGCGTGTTATCTGCGTAGAGATGGTAGTCAAAGCCGTGAGAGCGAATGAGTTCACCGAGGGAGTGAGTGTAAATGGAGAACAGAAGAGGGCCAAGAACTGACCCTTGAGGAACTCCAATAGTTAAAGGATGGGAGGGGGAGGAGGCTCCAGCGAAGGAGACCGAGAATGACTGGCCAGAGAGGTAAGAGGAGAACCAGGAGAGGACGGAGTCCGTGAAGCTAAGGTGAGATAAGGTATGAAGGAGGAGGGAATGGTCGACAGTGTCAAAGGCAGCAGAGAGGTCAAGGAGGATCAGAATGGAGTAGGAGCCAATGGATTTGGCAAGAAGGAGGTCATGGGTTACCTTAGAGAGAGCAGTCTCGGTAGAGTGGAGGGGACGGAGGCCAGATTGGAGGGGGTCTAGGAGAGAATGGGAGTTAAGGAATTCTAAGCATCGATTGTAGACGACTCATTCTAAGATTTTGGAAAGGAAGGGAAGCTTGTCTGCTTCATTTCTCTGTGCTCCAGTTATCTCATTTGCAAAATGGGGATTAAGACTGTGAGCCCCGTTTGGGATGTGGACTGTGTCGAAACCTGTAAATCTTGTATCTACCCCAGCGTTTAGAACAGTGCCTGACACATAGTGGCAGTGACTGGGCATGTCACTCCCCTTCTTAAACAACTCCAGTGGTTGCCTATCAACCTCCGCTCCAAACAAAAACTCCTCACTCTAGGCTTCAAGGCTCTAAATCACCTTGCCCCTTCCTACCTCTCCTCCCTTCTCTCTTTCTACCGCCCACCCCGCACGCTCCGCTCCTCTGCCGCCCACCTCCTCACCCTCCCTTGGTCTCGCCTATCCCGCCGTCGACCCCTGGGCCACATCCTCCCGTGGTCCTGGAACGCCCTCCCTCCTCACCTCCGCCAAACTGATTCTCTTCCCCTCTTCAAAACCCTACTTAAAACTCACCTCCTCCAAGAGGCCTTCCCAGACTGAGCTCCTCTTCTCCCTCTACTCCCTCTACCACCACCCCCCTTCATCTCTCTGCAGCTTAACCCTCTTTTCCCCCCATTTCCCTCTGCTCCTCCTCCTCTCCCTTCCCATCCCCTCAGCACTGTACTCGTCTGCTCAACTGTATATATTTATTACCCTATTTATTTTGTTAATGAAATGTACATCGCCTTGATTCTATTTAGTTGCCATTGTTTTTACAAGATGTTCTTCCCCTTGACTCTATTTATTGCCGTTGTTCTTGTCTGTCCGTCTCCCCCGATTAGACTGTAAGCCCGTCAAACGGCAGGGACCGTCTCTATCTGTTGCCGACTTGTTCATTCCAAGCGCTTAGTACAGTGCTCTGCACATGGTAAGTGCTCAATAAATACTATTGAATGAATGAATGAACATAGTAAGCTCTTAAATACCATTAAATAAAAAATATAAATACCATTGATTGTTTCTGAATGACCTGATTAACTGGTATCTATCCCAGTGCTTAGAAGAGGGGTTGACACATACTGAGTGCTTAACACATTTCAGAATTATTATTATTCTGCTGTAAGCGTCTTGGGACAATATATGGTAGCCACCCAGGGTCATTCTAATGTAGGCCTCTTACTGTGGATGCTTGGGAACATTCTACATTAGCCCTGTTGGAACAAAATATGGTGAATCTTCCAGGACATTCTCTGGTAGCTCTCTTGGGACAATATATGGTCTTCTCAGGGACAGTCTTCTTTAGTCCTCTTGGTACAATGTACAGTGGCCCATAAGGAACATTCCAATACAGACCTCTTGAAACTCTGTATGGCAGCTCTCCAGGGACATTCTACTCTAAGCCTCATGGGATCATGTACCAATGCTCCAAAGGGACATCGTACGGTAACGCTCTTGGCAACATTACCCAACTTGGGCTGCACCGACAGTGTCCTCTCCTGATGCTCCTCCTATCTCTCTGGCCACTCATTCTCAGTCTCTGGCGGGCTCCTCCACTGCCTCCCATTCTAGCTATGGGTGTCCTTCAAGGTTCAGTTCTGGGTCTCCTTCCATTCTCCAACTACACCCACGCTCTTGGGGAACTCATTCGCTTACATGGCTTCAACTGTCACCGCTATGCAGATGATTCCCAAATCTACAACTCCAGCTCTGATCTCTTTCCCTCTCTGGAGTCTTGCATTTCCTCCTGCCTTCAAGACATCTCTACTTGGATGGCCTCCCATCACCTCCAGCTTAACATGTCTAAAACAGAACTCCCCATCTTTCCACTCAAACACTGTCCTTCCCCTGATTTTTCGATCACTGTAGATGGCACCACCAACCTTGCTGTCACAAGCCTGTAATCTTGGTGCTATCCTTGACCAGGGAAATTCTATTCTAGGCCTATTGAGACATTGTATGATGGCATCCTGAGACAATCTTCTAAGCCTATTAAATGCACAGAGTCAAGCCCATGTTTCAAACTACATTTCCCCACTCCTCAAGAACCTCCAGAGGTTTCCCATCCAGCTCTGCATCAAACAGAAACTCCTCACCCCTGTCTTTAAAGCACTCAATCACCTTACCCCCTCCTATCTCACCTCGCTGCTCTCCTACTACAACCCAGGCTGCACACGTCACTCCTCTAATAGTAACCTTCTTACCAATGATTACAGGTTAGGGAGTGGGGAGTCTTGGGTTCTGACCTCGGTTCTGCCATTTGTCTGTTCTGTGGCCTTGGGAGGGCCACTTGACCTCTCTGAGTTTCAGTTTACTCATTTGTAAAATGGAGATAATAATACCTGCTTCTCCTTTCCTGGCAGGGATCTTGTGAGGTCAAAATGAGATAAATGCTTTGGAAAAAACAAAGTTGTAATAGCAGTAATAGTATTTATTAAGCACTTACTGTGTGCAGAGCACTGGATTAAATGCTGGGAAAGAAAACACAGATGGTTTTTAGACATGGTCCCTGTCACTCTGGGGGGCTCCCAATCTAAGAGGGATGTACCAATTCAAGGCCCTATTACTGCTACTTTCCTATATATCAGAATGTTGGTATAATCATCGTGATGACCCCTCCTACTCTTTAGAAAAGTGAATGGACCACTCATTTTATTGACCCTCTAGTCTATCTCATCTATCTCACCACCGACCCTTTACCCACAACCTGTCTCTGGCCTGGAACCCCCTTCCTCTTCTTAAAATAATAATAGTAATAATGAGGGTATTTGGTAAGTGCTTACTAGGTGCCAAGCACTTTCCAAAGCACTGGGGTAGATACAAGGTAATCAGGTTGTCCCCTGTGGGGATCACAGTCTTAATCTCCATTTTACAGATGAGGTAACTGTAAACACAGTTACCACAGATGAGGTAACTGAGGCCCAGAGAAGTTAAGTGACTTGCCCAGAGTCACATAGCTGACAAGTGGCAGAGTCAGGATTAGAACCCATGACCTCTGACTCCCAAGCCCAGGCTCTTTCCACTAAGCCACGCTGCTTCTCATCTGACAGACATTTGACAGAGTCTTACTTGCCCCACCTTCAAAGCTATATTGAAGGCACAACTCCTCCAGAGGCCTTCACTAAGCCCTCATTTCCTCTTTTCCCACTCCCTTCTGCATCGCCCTGATTTGTTCCCTGTATTCACCCCTCCCTCATCCCCTCAGCACTTATGTACATATCTGTAATTTATTTATTTACATTAATGTCTTTCTCCCCATCTAGACTGTGAGCTTCTTGTGGATATGGAATGTGTCTACCAACTCTGCAGTACTGTTGTGTTGCCTTGCACATGGTAAGCGCTCAATGAAGATGATTGATTGATTAATCTAGGCAAGAATGATTAGAAATGCAAAGTAACTTCCACTATAGAAAAGACCTTTCTTGGCAGAGTTGTGGGTGGGGAGCAAAGTTTAAAAAGCTGAGTTAAAAATAGAAATGCAACAACAGACTCCATATACAAGGCATCCACATTGTGCTATCTCCTGCTGAATGGCTTTATGCCTTAGTGGGGACTCCTGTATCAGCTGCTATTTTTTATTTGGCAGTGATTCAGTGGTGCCTGCTGCCTGGGCTGTTTTGGTTTTTTTTTTTTTCTTTTTTAACTCAGTTTAGCTGAAGCTAGTTTAATACCAGAGATTCCCTGCCAAGGAAGCTTTTTCATGCTCCAAGATCTCCCTTTTGTGACTGAATTCTGCTAGATGGGAGGCTCAAGACAGGAAAATTTTCACACGGATAGAACTGTGGGAAAGGAAACAAATCTTCAACAGGCCAAAAGAAAAAAAAAATGGCAAAGCACGGTATGCTCACAACGTTTTGGTGTCATCCACCAGAATTCAACAGGATCCCTCTCAGACAGATACTTGCCTCTTTTGTGAAGCAAAAAAACCACAGTCCTCAAGTTTAGTTGCCCTTGATTCTATTTAGTTGCCCTTGATTCTGTTTAGTTGCCATTGTTTTTACGAGATGTTCTTCCCCTTGACTCTATTACCATTGTTCTTGTCTGTCTGTCTCCCCCGATTAGACTGTAAGTCCGTCAAACAGCAGGGACTGTCTCTATCTGTTGCCGACTTGTTCATTCCAAGCGCTTAGTACAGTGCTCTGCACATAGTAAGCGTTCAGTAAATACTATTGAATGAATTGAATGAAGTGAAAAGAGTGGAACTGTGGTTCTGTTTCTATCTCAAAGAAATCTCACTGTGACCACACGACACTAAGAATGAACAGAGAAGTGAGGTGGATATTCAGGTCATTTTGGCCTCAAAAAATTGGATATTTTTTCCTAAAAGAAAAAAAAATTGGAGGGAAAATTGGTTTAGGTGGGGCTGTATCATTTGGATATCTGCATCATTTATCCCTATTTTAACAGACAAAAAAAAAATAGGATGCTGCCTTTATCGTTCTGCATCACTGATTTCATGACCTATCATCAAAATCTCCGAAAAATATCATTTTCTGGTCTGAAGACTTTTCTCACCTGGTCTACAGAGGTCAACTGCTTAAAGTCTGCAAACGTCCTATAGGACTACAGCTTTTCGACTTGCCCAAAAATACGTGTTGGAAAGGTCTCAATCTTTTTCAAAGATTCTCCATTGGGTACCCAGTCAATTAGACTGTAAGCCCGTCAAACGGCAGGGACTGTCTCTATCTGTTGCTGACTTGTTCATTCCAAGCGCTTAGTATAGTGCTCTGCACATAGTAAGCGCTCAATAAATACTATTGAATAAATACTATTGAATGAATACCCAAAACTGACATTCAATTTGGGTAGAAAAAAAATGATATGTCTCAATCTTATACAATGGTGGAGCATTGATTTTTTTTTTTGTTTTGATTAGCTACTTTATCCTCAAAGAAACTGACTGAAGCAACCATTCTTACTATGTGTTATATAAGAGCAGAGTATTACAATGAAATAATTATAGGTTTTCCTGTCCATGCCATTTTAGGGTGCTAATATAGCAGTTTTTACACAAAATGTAAAGTGGAATTGTTCTAAAACATTCTCTTACAATTAGGCTGATTGTTCTATTTGATTTCAAATGTTATCTAATAGTACATGGGCTGAATTGTGTGAATATAAAATCAGAAATTTTGGAGAAAAATACTCAGATTTTTCAGCTCGACCATCTTCTCTCAATTTGACAGTCATTCAATTAGACTCATGAAGAATAATTTGTTCTGTGGCAAACCAAATTCTGCCAATGATAAACGATTCCTTATACAGATCTGGTGGCATTTTGATATTGAAATGCATAAAATCTGCCAATGTTTTAGAAACGAAAAATCAGCAAGGAAGATTATCGGTCGACCCGAATAATAATGCAACTATTAAGAGGAGAACATTTTCCAATTGCAATTACATGCCCTAATTTTAAAGGGGCTATCATTTACAATAATTTGGCATATTTCATCCATATTTCTTTCAGAAATTTATTTCTTCATTATGCCTCAAAACAAATTTATGGCACATTTATGTTGGTGAAGATAATTTGCTTAGTTTATTGTGAATGGAAATCAGTAATTACATACAGCCCCATTTTCTGTAGACATAAAGTTAATTCATGGTGGTAATTTTACACAGAATATTAGCTTGTGTTAGTTATGATGAAAATGTTACCATGGCAAATGCTTCTATTAGAGTCCAATTTCCTTGGACTTGATGAAAAAGGAAATATTCTCAGAGTAATAACACTTGAGTGGTTGATTTTGTGACACAACAGCCTAGTGATCCATTATGGTCGTAGGGGTTATAGATAAAGATCTGTTAACAGCTCCTTCCCTCCGCCCCCACCCCCTAACTCTGTCTGCACTCCACCCCCACTTTTCATCCAAAAGTTTTCCAAACCCGTCTTTGCAATGAACTCTGGAAGTCAACTGGGGAGTGAAAGTGTGTATTTCTTTCAACTTACAAAATGTGTCGCTTGGAGATAAGAGAGAGGAAGAAAAATCTTCAGTAGTATACACTAGCATACTTTATCATTTGGGTCTATTTCACAGAGTCCCTTTTAGATCTATGGAGGGTTTTTATTTTTGTTTTTTGTTATTTTTTAAGGAAACCTGGGGCTGTGTATTCTGACATTTCCAGCAGCATTGGAAGGTCAGAGATAGGGGAGGAGAAAGAATTCCAGGAGCTTGGTTTCCTCCATTACCTTCCTGCCTACATTAGATGCTCTTAACACCTTCCTCCCCTCAACCCAATCAGCAGCTCTGATCTCTGGTGACTTCAACATCTCCACTGAAAATCCTCCCGGCAGCCTCTTACAACTCTTCCCTGCCTGACCCTTTGGACCTCCAACTCAACCCGCACAGCCCCGAACAAACATGGCCACATCACGGACCTCATACTAGGACATTATACTAATAATAATGGTATTTGTTAAGTGCTTACTATGTGCCAAGCACTGTACTGAGCAGGGGTAGATACAAGATAATCAGATCAGGCACAGTACCTATCCTACATGATGCTTACAGTCTTGGGGGAGGAGACTAGGTATTGAATTTCCATTTTACAAGTGAAGAAACTGAGGCACAAGGAAATTCTGTGACTTGCCCTTGGTCACCCAGCAGGCAAGTGGCAGACATGGATCCTATTTTGTCTATTAGTTTGTCTTGTGCTTTAATGTTTCATCGCTATTGATGTGCTGATCTCTGATCCCTTCTCCCCACTCACACTTTTAGATTGTGAGCCCTGTGAGTAATAGGGGCTGTTTAATTCCCACCTGTGTACTTCTCAGTGCGCTTAGTTCAGTGCTCTGCACATAGTAAGCACTTAATAAATTTTATTTCTACTGGGTCAAAATCCATACCCTAGAACACATCAATTCTGAATTACCACTTCTTAAACTGAAGTCTAACCCACCATGCCTCCTCCTCCAAAACTATCCTGCAACCCCACCCACCTGTCCCAAGCATTCAAGCATCTCCATCAACCAGTCAACTTATTGAGAGCTTACTGTGTGCACAGCACTGTACTAGGTGCTTGGGTAAGTGCAACACAACAGAGTTGTAGACATGTTCCCTTCCGACAAGGTGCTCACAGTCTACAGAGAGGATCACAGACTAGTATCATGGAGCTGAATGCTGTCGTTGGATTCTGCTAATAGGCAGCGCATCAAAGAATCAATCCCTAGCCAAGTGGAAACAGTATGGGCCTGGGACTCAGAAGAGCTGGGTTTTAAAGCCACCTCTACCACGTGTCTGCTGTGTGACCTTGGTAAGTCATTTAACTTTTCAGTACCTCAGTTCCCTCATCTGTAAAATGGGGATTAAGACTGTGAGCCCTACGTGAGACGGGGACTGTGTCCAACCTGAAAATCTTGTATCTACTCCAGTGCTTAGCACATTGCTTAGAACTTATTAAGCACTTTAGAAATAAAATTACTATTATCATTATTATTAATGGTATTTATCAAGCACTTACTGTGTCCAGAGCACTGAGTCAGTAGACACAATCCATGCCTTCAAGGAGCACATTATGCGGTGACTGTGAGATAGGAAACTGAAACGAGAAGACTATATTCCTTCAGAAACTTGTTGGGGAATGAAAGCATTAACATCAAGGTGCCTCTGGTGGTCACAGAGAAGTGCCTGAGGTCACAGAGCAGAGAAGCGGTGGAGCTGGGATTAGAACCCAGATCTTTCTAACTCTCAGGCCCATGCTCTGTACACTAGGCCTTGCTGCTTTTCAGAGTACATGTACCAAATCCCATCTCCTCTGCTGCTCCCTCTAATGGACATTTTGGTCAGGGAATGTGTCTACCAATTCTGCTATATTGTACTCTTCCAAGCCCTTAGCACAATATCCCAGCTCCGCCACTTGTCTGCCATGTCACCTTGGGCAAGTCGCTTCACTTCTCTGGGTCTCAGTTACCTCATCTGTAAAATGAGGATTGAGACTGTGAGTCCCACGTAGGACAGGGACTGCATTCAACCCAATTTGCTTGTATCCATCCCAGAACTTAGTACAGTGCCTGGAACATAGTAAGCGCTTAACAAATACCATAATTATTATTATTATTATTATTACTTTGCACACAGTAAGCACTGGATAATTACATTTGATTGACTGACTGATATCCTCTCTAGGGCTTTTCAGAGGATTTGTCTCAATTCCATCTTCTCTGCTGCTCCCTCCTGTGGCCATTGGTGATATTCCCTCTAGGACTTTTCGGAGGACTTAAAATAATAATGCTATTTATTAAGAGTTTACTATATGTCAGGCATTGTACTAAGCGCTGAGGTAGATACAAGCTAATCAATGTCCATGCCCCACATTGGGCTCACAGTCTTGATCCCCATTTTACAGATGAGGTAACTGAGGCCCAGAGATTTTTAAGTGGCATGCTTTAGGTCATATGGTAGAGCAGGACTTGTCCCAATCCATCTCTTCTGCTGCTGCTCCCTCCCGTGGCCATTGTTGATATCCCCTTTAGGTTTTTTTTCTGTGGACTTGTCCCAGTCCCATCTTTATGCATTCATTCAATTGTAATTCTGGAGCTCTTACTGTGTGCAGAGCACTGTACTAAATGCTTGGGAAAGGACACTATAACAATAAATAGACACATTCCCTGCCCAAAACGAGTTTCTCTGCTGCTCCCTCTCAGTCAATCATATTTATTGAGAGTTTAGTGTGTGCAGAGCACTGTACTAAACGCTTGGGAGAGTACAATACAACAATAAGCAGACACATTCCCTGCCTTCAAGGAGCTTACTGTCCTCTCATAACCATTGGTGATACCCCTCTAGTGCATTTCAAAGGGTTTGTCCCAGTCCCATCTTCTCTGCTGCCCCTTCTAATAGCTATTTTTGATATCCCCTCTAAAGCTTTTCTGAAGATTTTTATCATCAACATCATCATCAACTGTGGTAAAAGTTAAAGCATTTATTTTTTGCCAAGCACAATACTAAACACTGGGGCAGATATAAAATTGTCAGATCAAACACAGACCCAGTCCCAGCTGGGACTCATGGTCTAAAGGGGAGAGAGAAGAGACATTTAATTTCCATTTTACAGATGAGGAAACTGAGGCACAGAGAATTTAAGGGACTCACCCAAGATCACACAACAGTCAAGTGGTGGAGTCGGGATTGGGACCCTGATCCTCTGATTCCTAGATCTTTGTTATACCTATATCTGTGCTGGGCCATGTTGCTTCCCCTATCAACGTGGAATTTGTTAAGCACTTACTGTAAGTCAAGCACTGTACTAAACTCTGGCCTAGACAGAAACTAATGAGATTGCAAACAGTTCCTGTCCCCAAACCTCAAGTACTTACTACAGTTTTCTGCACTCAGTGGGGGCTCAATAAATAGACTTGACTGATTGATTGATACTGTTTGGATCCCTAACTGAGAGGCAGCAGGTAAGGGGCAGAGCAGAAAATAGAACACAGGGCTTCTGATTCCCAGGCCAGTGCTCTCTCCACTAGGACATGTTGCTTCTTATCTGTAATTGACTTTATTATCTGTCTCTCCAACTAGGTTGTAAGCTCCTTGAGGGAAGGAATCACCTCTCCTAATTCATTTGTACTTTCCCAAGTGCTGAGTACAACATGGTGCCGTGGATAAAGCACGGGCCTGAGAGTCAGAAGGTCATGGGTTCTAATCCCCACTCCACCAATTGTCTGCTGTGTGACCTTGGGCAAGTCACTTCACTGCTCTGTGCCTCAGTCACCTCATCTGTAAAATGGGGATTGAGACTGTGAGCCCCACACGGGGCAGGGACTATGTCCAACCCGATTTACTTATGTCCATCCCAGCGCTTAGTACAGTGCCTGGCACATAGGAAGCACTTAACAAATACCACAAGTATTATTATTACTGTTAAACACTTCATTTACTCACTTACATAACTACCCTAGTGTTTGCATAATTTTCACAACTCCAAAATGTGGGAGGGATCATTCGCAGGAAATCAAGTTGAACAATAAGAGGAGCAGGGGCAGCGAGAGAAGAAGGAAATAAAAAAAAAGGAAACAAGGGGAGAAGGAAGAGGAAGGTATGATGTCATTTGAGATGGCTTCTCCTTTAGCACACTCTTCCAAGTGCGCTCGAGGAGTGTGAGTAACTTCCCCCCTCCACCCCCTTCTCCTTTTCCAACCTTGGAGTTGGCTCGTCTCCACTGCTTGTGTCTCTGTATCTGGATCCATCTCTTCCTACCCCAGAGTTCGCATGTCTCTGCAGGCATTCTGACCCAACAGATGCTGCTATCACCTCTTGCTTACAAAAATTATCTTCCATTTTTTCCTCAAAAATCAGGGGCCAAGGGATGGAATTATATGGGGAGCCAACTCAAATTATGCAAGTGAATTTGGTACTGCTGATTGGAGTAAGGAGACCCAAACCTTCAAGGTAACTTCAAGGGGCTTTACTATCTAGTGGGAGAAGTTGCGTTGATTACCAGGGAGGGGACACGGTGGAGCCTCCTGGACCTCAGTGTGACAGCGCAACAGCCTGTGAGCCCGTCACTGGGCAAGGATTGTCTCTATCTGTTGCCGAATTGTACATTCCAAGTGCTTAGTATAGTGTTCTGCACATAGTAAGTAGTACATGGGAAGCAGCATGGCTCAGTGGAAAGAGCACGGGCTTTGGAGTCAGGGCTCATGAGTTCGAATCCCAGCTCTACCTCTTGTCAGCTGTGTGACTGTGGGCGAGTCACTTAATTTCTCTGTGCCTCAGTTCCCTCATCTGTAAAATGGGGATTAAGACTGTGAGCCCCACGTGGGACAACCTGATTCCCCTGTGTCTACCCCAGCGCTTAGAACAGTGCTTTGCACATAGTAAGCGCTTAACAAATACCAACATTATTATTATAGTAAGTGCTCAATAAATACTTTGAATGAATGAATGAATGGTGGGTGAATGAGGATGCTTTTCAGGCCAGGGTCCTCCGGGTTCTAATCCCAGCTCCACCACTTGCCTGCTGTGTGACCTTGGGCAAGTCACTTCAATTCTCTGGGCCTCAGTTTCCTCATCTGTCAAATGGGGATTCAATACCTGTTCACGCTCCCCCTTGGACTGTGAGCCCCATGTGAGACAGGGACTCTATCTGACCTGAGTTCAGCCCCAGTGCTTAGTACAGTGCTGGGCACATGGCATGTGCTGAACAAATACAACAATTATTAGTAGTATTATCACTATCCATCCACCATGGCAAGTGTGAGGTGTGTTCTTTGAGGGTGTCCTCATGTTTTCTCAAAGAACATCTGCTCAGGATAGACCATGGAAAGTACCGGACAATCGACTCTATTCCATAGTCAATCATAAGTAAAGTAATAATAATAGCAATAATAATGATGATGATAATAATAATAATGATAATTGTGGCATCTATTGAGTTTCCATCATGTGCCCTGCACTGTACTAAGCACTGGGGTGGATATCATGGCAGAGTGGATACAGCATGGGCCTGGGAGCCAGAAGGTCATAGGTTCTAATCCCAGCTCTACCACTTGTCTGCTGTGTGACCTTGGGCAAGTCACTTCACTTCTCTGGGCCTCAGTGACCTCATCTGTAAAACGGAGATGAAGACCCGCATGGGACGGGAACTCTAACTCTATTGGCTTGTATCCACCCCAGAGCTTAGTACAGTGCCTGGCTAATAGTAAGCACTTAACAAATACCACAATTATTATTATTATCATTATTATATAAAATAATTGGGTCAAACACAGTCCCCATCCCACATGGGGATCACAGTCTAAGTAGGAAGGAGAACAGGAATTGAATCCCCAGCTTAGTACAGTGGTTGGCACACAGTAGGTGCTCCATAAATATGATTGATTGATGGACTGATTTGACAGATAAGAAAGCTGAAGCCCAGACAGGTGAAGTGACTGGCCCAAGGTCACACGGTAGGTAAGGGGCAGAGCTGGGATTAGAACCCAGGTTCCCCTGATTCCCAGGCCCGGGGTCTTTCCATTAGGTCATGCTGCTTCCCCAAGTGGCTTCTTCTCATCCTAGCAGGTGATCTAAGGAGAATCTTCTCAGTACCTCACCCAGAATCTTCTATACTCCCGTTCACATATTTAGCCTTCAGAACCAGGCTGCCAGCATTGATCACTCCATTCCAAGTTGAGTAATAATAGCCATTTTATGAGGGAGAGCTGTCAGAGTGCTAGACGAGTCCAAGACTTTAATTGAAATTGATAGCATTCTGCATATTGTCGGGGCTCTCTTAGAGAAGGTTAAATGAATACTTTAGACTGTTTAGCACTCTGATCATTGTGTTTCTCCGGAATGGCTCTTGGGCCGATTCTGTTCTTTCTTCGACATTGTTAAAACTCCCGGCTGCACAGATTGCTAGCTCCTTTATTAGCTGCGGCTACTCTGTTCAAATCCACCTCATCATAACCCATTACTCTAACTGTTTTGATGCCTGACGATACCATTTCGGAGTCCATTTAGAGTTTCTTCCAAGTACTACTCACTTATGTGACTTAATTTTGAACTAATCATAAAAGTATTTCTGCGAACAAAAAAGTCATTCTGGAATGACATGTTGCAATCGTCAATTACTTTCATCTTCCCCTTGAGATGTTCTGATTTACATAATGTTTTAACTCCCTTTTTTCATTCTTTCAGGTGGGGACCTCATATGTTACAGCTCTGAATATGTAACAGTGGAGAAGTCAGGATAAAAAAGAGTCACTGACTGTGAAGATAGAAGGAGCCACCTGACATTCACCACCTCGCTATTTTCCCTAGAAATGAAGTCGGCTATTACGAGCCACACAATCCATTCCTCGCAGCAACCACTGAATTCTCATCAGGGGAGCCGGATCAGTAGCATCGCTTTTAACATTGTCTTACACAAAAAAACGGGACCCGTATGAAATAAAGTCCCTGACACCGTGTCCCGGGAAAGGCCTCCTTTGGCTTCTCGGCAGCTTCGTTATTTTCATTGCGACGAGGCCCGCTTTTGCCACAAAGGGTTCAGAACACTTAGTGGGAGAGGCTCTGAAACCGAAGGGGTTGGCCGAGCTAAAGGTGATGATTTGCTATTTGGACTCCCTGGAACCACAGGTTCAAACTCCCTGTGAGGTCAGAACAGCCTGTTAGCCTTCCCACGTAGATAAATGGAATGCCGTGACGTTCCCCACGCCGAAGAGCTTAACTGGCCGTTTTGTCCTGATAACACTGAAGCGCTTGATCCTGCCTGAAATGAACTAGATGGGGGCATATAAAAATGAAGGCTTGAGGTGGAAAACAGGGCGATCATCATCACCACTGTCCTCAGCTGGCATTTTCTGGCTGCCATTTTCTTGTGAGATCCACCCTTCTCCTGGGGAGTGGCAGAAGGGAGAAGACATCCCCTCCTATATTCCCTCCCTCCCTCCCTATATTCTCTGCTGGGCCTGGGCACTCACCTGCTTCCAACAAAGAATCCCCCATAGGGGGAGTGGTGTCTTGAACCGTCTGCAATCTGCTCCTGTGCCCGCCCCATGTAGAGGGTGGCAGGAGGGATGGTAGCAGTAATAATAGTAATTTAGTGTATTGAATGCCCTCTGGCTGCAGTACACTGTGCGAAGAGCTCGGGAACTCCAGAAGAGAAATGAGACATTCCCTAATGATAATAATAATGATGATGGTATTTGTTAAGTGCTTATTATATTCCAGGTGCTGGGGTGGATACAAGATAATCAGACTGGACACGGTCACTGTCCCACATGGGGCTCACAGTCTTAATCTCCGTTTTACAGATGAGGGAACTGAGGCACAGAGAAATTAAATGACAAGGCCAATGTCACACAGCAGACAAGTGGCAGAGCCGGAATTAGAACCCATGTCCTTCCGACTCCCAGGCCTGGGCTCTATCCACTAGGCCATGCTGCTTCTCACGTAAGGCACAGGGCTTCTCACACAAGTGACCTACCCACAAGGCACTTCCACTCTAACAGGGAAGAGAGACATAAACGTCTTTACAAACATCAAGGTCAAAAGAAATGATGGAATGTGAAGTTGGGCATCTCTACAAAATTGCTGGGGATGGGTATGAATAAGTTTAAGAGTGGGTAGAGCGGTGGCCACGTCTTAGTGGATCCGTTTGTTGTATCGTCCCCCCTTGCCCACCCTCTCTCCCCAAAATGGCACGATCCAAAGGTCCTGCTAGATTTTCAAGCTTGATGTGGGCAGGTCCATGGCTTCTTCTTCTACTGCAATGTCCCCAGCACTTAGTACAGTATTCTGAACAGAGTAGGTGCTCAATTAATACTTTCAATTGACTGATTGATCTGTGGCCTGAGGAGCAACACATAATGGTGTTCGTTAAGTGATTGCTCTGTGCCAAGTACTGTACTAAGCACTGGGATAGATACAAGATGGTTAAGTCGGACACAGTGCCTGTCCCAAATGGGGCTCATTGTCTAAATAGGAGGGAAGCCAGGTAATGAATCCCCATTTAACAAATGAGGAAACTGAAGCACTGAGAAGTTAACACAGAACAGGAGACCTAACCATGCTGTCTCACAAGCCTGTAACCTCACATTATCCTCTACTCATTCCTCTCATTCAATCCACATATTCGATTTCTAGACTGTGATTATCTCTGTTGCTGAATTGTATTTTCCAAGCGCTTAGTACAGTGCTCTGCACACAGTAAGTGCTCAATAAATACGATTGAATGAATGAATCTGTCACCAAATCCTGTTGGTTCAACATTCACAACATTGCTAAAATCCACCTTGCTGCTCCATCCAAACTGCTACCATGTTAATCCTATTTCACCTCGATTGCCGCTTCGGCCTCCCCACTGACCTCCCTGCCTCCTGTATCTTCCCACTCCAGTCCATAGTTCACTCTGCTGTCCTGATCATTTTTCTGCAAAAATGTTCAATCCATGTTTCCCCATTCCTGAAGAACCTCAAGAACCACCTCTGCATCAAACAGAAACTCCATACTATCAGCTTTAAAGCACTCAATCACCTTGTCCCCTCGTACTGTACCTCCCTGGTTTCCTAATCTGACCCAATCCACTTCACTCCTTTAAACCCAAGATACTTACTGATCTCATTTATCTCACTGCCGACCTCTGGCCCACATTCTGTCTCTGGCCTGGAACATCTTCCCTCTTTGTATCTGACAGACAATCACCTTGCCCACCTTCAAAACCTTATTAATAGCACATCTCCTCCAAGAGGCCTTCCCTGATTAAACTTTCATTTCCGTTTCTCCCACTCCCTTCTGGAGTGGGATTTGCACCCTTCATTCACTCCTCCCACAGCAATTACGTACATATCCCTCATTTATTTACCTATATCAATGTCTGTATCATCCTCAAGACTGTAAGCTTGTTGTGGGTAGGGAACATGGCTACCAACTCTGCTATAGTGTACTCTCCAAAGTGCTTAGTACAGTGCTCTGCACACAGGGAGTGATGAATAAATATGATTGATTGAATGATTGATTAAGCCCTTCTGCGTGGGCCTAGGAGTCAGAGGACCTGAGTTCCAATCCTGACGCCATCACTTTCCTGCTTAACTTCTCTGGGCCTCAGTTTCCTCATTTAGAAAATGGGTATTCAATACCTGTTGCTCTCTTCCTCCTGGTTAGACTATGAGCCCGTTGTGGGGCAGGGACTCTGTCCGAGATGATTAGCTTGCATCTAGAACAGTGCTCAACCCATAGTGAGAATTTAATAAAGATAAAAATTATTACTGTTTTAAGTGAGCTGCCCAAGGTCACACAGCAGATAAGTGGCAAAGTTGGCAGTGGAACCCAGGTGCTCTGACTTCCAGGCTCATGCTCTATCTTCTAGGCAGGCACCACTGTTTCCAAAGAACATTGTACTAATCATAATAGTATTTGTTAAGTGCTTACTATGTGCCAAGCACTGTACTAAGCAAGGGTAGATACAAGATAATCAGAGCTGGCACAGTATCTATCCCACATGAGGCTTACAGACTTAGGGGGAGGAAACTAGGTATTGAATCTCCATTTTACAAATGAAGAAACTGAGGCACAAGGTAGTTCCATCACTTGCCCTTGGTCACTCAGCAGGCAAGTGGCAGACCTGAGATTAGAACCCAGGTTCCTTGACTCCCAGACCTGGAGTGCATTCTTTCTTTGCACTCTCATTGACTTCTTACTGAGTTACCATGAAGGGTTTAGCCAGAATCCTTCCGTACAGGATTCCGAAGAATATATTCTACACTACATGTAGCTCAAAGTGACTTTGGCCCAAAATACCACAGAGCAGACATCATTTTTATGATAAATTCATAAGATTATCCTTCATGTCACCGCGAAGGCTCCATCCCAACCCACCTCCCACCTCCTCGGCGGGTCAGAGAAAAGCCTCTGCAGCCCAGCACCACATCCACGGAACCTCAGGAAGACTCTGGTGGCTGCCGCTCAAGTGGCCATTGCAGCTGCCATTGTGCTGCGGATTGCGGCCTGGAAATTCTGCTCCTCCTGCCACTGCTCCATATCAATCTGTCTTTTTGTCTTCACTCTTTCACTGTTTCATTGCTCTTTATTCCTCTGTTGTCAGTTCCCTCTTCTCTTTTTTTATTATTTACAGATTATAAGAACTCCTGAGGGACAAGGACCATGTCTAATTCTCACCCGTGGATCTTTTTCCCAGTACTTAGTACAGTGCACTGTACACAGTGAGTGCTTAGTAAATACTATTACTACTACTATTACCACTATTACTATTACTACTATCACTACTATTACAGGAGAAGCAGCGTGGCTCAGTGGAAAGAGCCTGGGCTTTGGAGTCAGAGGTCATGGGTTCGAATCCCCGCTCTGCCACTTGTCAGCTGTGTGACTGTGGGAAAGTCACTTCATTTCTCTGTGCTTCAGTTCCCTAATCTGTAAAATGGGGATTAACTGTGAGCCTCACGTGGGACAACCTGATTACCCTGTATCTACCCCAGCGCTTAGAACAGTGCTCTGCACATAGTAAGCGCTTAACAAATACGAACATTATTACCCCAGTGCTTAGTAATGGCACATAGTAAGCACTTAACAAATACCATCATTATTATTCCTACTAAAGGGTAAGAGACATCAATAAAAAAGTTACGTATAGTTTTATAAGGTATCAGCGAACTCTTCAAAAGAATTCGATACTCTGGACTCTGGAAATCTTGTGTCACCCTGAGATGATCACTGGACCACTGCCGGATGGTGATGGTTGCAGGAGTCAGAGACAGCGGGGCCCTGATCCTTTCCTCATATAACCTAACAGGTTTCAGCAGAGGTGTGTTATAGGTTTATACCACTGATTAATTGATTGATCAATTGGAAAGACCACCAAATCAATCAGTGGTATTTATTGAACATTCATTGTGGGCAGACACTGCACTAAGCACTTGGGCGAGGACAATACCACAGAGTTGGAGGACACATTCCCTGCCCTTACAGTCTTATGGTCTAGAGGGGGAGGATACTATCTGGTGCCTGACTTCACCTGTGACCCACACATCATGAAATGGCATTAGAGAAATGTAGACTTGAGGATGTTATCTGGATAATCCAGGAAAAATCATCCAAACCACGAGTCTCTTAACCTCTGCATGATGTGACTCATCCCTCTGCCATTAAAATCACTGCTGGTCTCTTTCTGTGGATTCTTTGTTGAAGAATGGTGTTTGTTCAGATGAAGGAGTTTCCAATCCTCTGTTCTTTTTCCAGTACTGTGACCCTGAAATCATTTTATGCTCACGTAAACCAGACAAGGTCCAAAGCTCAATAAACAGTTTCCAGAGAGTGAGTTCATTCTGGTTCTGTTTCCGTCTTCTACTGAGTAGAGGTCACTCTTCGAGGTCTTAACCAAACATGACCTGTTTCTCAATTATAACACTGTGGGGCTTTGTGTTCCTGGAAAAACCTGATAATCTGATCACCTGGTCATTATTTGGGCAGAGTTTGGGTAAACCTTTGAAGGAAATATTTGGGTGTTGGCCTTTTCTTTCAAACAGACACTGCTGAGTCTGCTGAAATGTACCCAGTTAATCAATGTCCAAATAAGGACAAGATCCTTATGCTTTCATTATCAGTACTTGTTAACACTTATGTGTATATTGGTTTATTTATTCCACTTATTGATTCATTTTAGCTTCCTTTGGTTGTATCTATGTTTTTACACTGGCTGCCACTGTAGGTATAATATCTTTGGATGTTTATCTCCCACATTAGATTCTAAGCACTTTGAGGGCAGAGACCACTTCTTTTTCTCCTACTGAATGTTCCCAAGCACCCTGCATGGTGTTCTGCACCCAGTATGTTCCCAGTTCAGGGCAGTACCCTGCTCTGCACACAGTAGGCACCCTGTCAAGTTCTCTGCCAACAGTAGGCTTCCTGTCCATGGCTCTCAACAGGGTAGATGCTCAGTACAGTGATTTTGATACAGTAAATGCCCAGTTCAGGGCTCTGCATCCAGTAGACACTCAGTTCAGTGCTCGGAACAAAGTAGGTGCTCAGTAAAGTGCTCTGCCCACAGTACACACTCAGTAAATACTGAAGGTGATGATAATGAGGATGATGACATTGATGAAGAAGTAGTGTTATTGGAGGGAAATTATATATATATATATATATACATATATATATATATCATTTATATATATATACCTTTTAGAGAGAGAGGGGCAGGGAGGAGAGAGGGAGAGAGAGAAAGAGAGAAAGAAAGAAGAAGAAGAAGCAAAGCCAAAGGAGGAAAAAAATGCACAAGAAAAACTATGAAAATAGACCCAGGACTGAGAGTGTGAGGATGTGGAATTCCCCAAGTGCTTAATATCGTAGTCTGTATACAATAAGCATGCAATAAATACTATTGATTGACTGATCGATTGAATCCCCATTTTGCAGATGAGGGAATGGGGGCCCAGAGTAGTTAAGTGACTTGCCCAAGGTCACACAGCAGGTACATGGAGGAGCTGGGATTAGAACTAAGGTCCTCTGACTCCCAGGTCTGTGCTCTTTCCATTAGGTCAAGTTGCTTCCCTGATTGATTAATCGATAAAAGATTTACTAAGAGTAATCCAACTAAATATCTAAGTGTACTACTGAATGATCATATAGCCTGAAGGGCTGAAGATGGTATGATTAAAGACGTTGCTTCGGGGAGCAGCAGTTTATATAGCCAAGGAAAAATGCAACCCATTCACCATTAAGAAAACAATGGTTTCCCAATTATAATAATAATAATCATAATAACTGTGGCATTTTTTAAGCACTAACTAGGTTCCTGGCACTGTTCTAAGCACTGGGGTAGATAAAGGATAATCAGGGTGGACACAGTCCCTGTCCCACATGGGGCTTACAGTCGTAATTCCCATTTTCCAGATGAGGTAACTGAGGCTCAGAGAAGTAAAACAACTTGCTCAAGGTCAAGAGACTCCATTCCATACAGTAAGTGGGGTCAGCAGTGTCTGACCCTGGCCCCTAAACTGGGAAGAGTAGTTTCGATTATCTTCCCAAATTAGCATTCTGGGAGAAACTACAAAGACATTCTAGAATCCTTGATACCCTATCAATATGGGGCCCCAGCAAAATCTCTCCTCTTATTAGCTCACTATCACACTGTCTTGACTTCCCGGCACTTGGAGGAAAAATGCTGACATCATAAATAATGACCAGTAGTGACCAAAAAAATGCAGGTAGATTTCTTTCCTTCTTTAAATAAAAACAAAGTTACATCTCTCCTGGCAGGGGTAACAATGACTTGATAAATTCACTTGAGGCCCTGCTCTGTTCACTTGCAAACTCGAAATTGGTTTGGATTACCAACCTATTTGCTACTTGTGAATGCATGAAGGTCAGTTCCCCTGCTCACTGGACTCTGGGCAATTGGAGGGGGCGGGCTAGAGATGTAGTATCATTTGTTTCAATTGGCCAATTTTAGCGTGATCATACATTCATCTGCTCAGAAACACAAGCCTGCTACATCGTGCACCTTGCAAGAGAAATGCCGTGAGAAAAATGCAAACATCCAAAGAACTGGCCATGGCCTTTTGGAAAATTCTATTTGGAAAAGGATGATTTACCCTGAAGTCTTGACCGTATGTCTTAGCTTTCTCACCTGGGCTAGAAAAGGCACTGTTTTACACAGAATGGTCTAGGTCAATTATGGGGAATCACTTTGCCCGTCAAGCCCCAAGTGCAGATAAGTGATCAAACATGGACAAGAATTACAGGTCGGAATATGGGGTGTGTAGTTATTTTCAGCGTGGCGCAGTGGAAAGAGCACGGGCTTTGGAGTCAGGGCTCATGAGTTCGAATCCCAGCTCTGCCACCTGTCAGCTGTGTGACTGTGGGCAAGTCACTTAACTTCTCTGTGCCTCAGTTCCCTCATCTGTAAAATGGGGATTAAGACTGTGAGCCCCACGTGGGACAACCTGCTTCCCCTGTGTCTACCCCAGCGCTTAGAACAGTGCTCGGCACATAGTAAGCGCTTAACAAATACCAACATTATTATTATTATTATTATTATTTTCAGCACTGTCTTCCCACTCAGTGTCCTCCAGCCCGGTCAATTGATTCCTAAATTTCAGCAATGAATACTGCTATTCCCCAGTTAGTGCTCTTAATTGGCTGCCTGGAAGTAGACTGTTAAGCAAAAGAGCGCTAAATGAAATCGAGTTTCCCAAAGGAAATCATATAACCTGCATTAATGTGCTCCCAAGATCTACATATTGACCCAAACCACGCAAAGGGATTTGAATAATGTATAAAACTACGAAAATATAGTTCCATGAGCAAACGAGAAGCAGCATGGACTATTAGGAAGAGCATGGGCCTGGGAGAATAACTGGATTCTAATCTTGGCTCTGCCACTTGTCTGCTGTGTGACCTTTGTCGAGTCACTTAACTTCTCTGGGCCTCAGCTGCCCCACCTATAAAATGAGAATTATGACTTAGATAATAATAATAATAATTATGGTATTTGTTAAGTGTTTACTATGTGCCAGGCAGTGTTCTAAGCGCTGGGGTAGATACAAGATAAATCGGGTTGGACAAGTCCCTGGCCCACAGAGGGCTCACAGTCTCAATCCCCATTTTACAGATGAGGGAACAGAGGCACAGAGAAGTGAAGCGACTTGCCCAAGGTCACACAACAGACAAGTGGTGGAGCTGAGATTAGAAGCCAGAACCTCCTGACTCCCAGGCCCATACTCTATCCGTAAAGCCACGCTGCTTCTCAGCTTTGGACTTTAAGCCCATTATCTTGTATCTACCCCAGCCCTTAGTACAGTGCCTAGCACATAGTAAGCACTCAACAAATACAGTAAAAAAAATAGCCCAAGTATTATTACAAGACCAGGCCTTACATTCTATTCAGCTTTATCCCATTGGTAATGGGAAAAGAATAGTAATGATAATAATAATGTTGGTATTTGTTAAGCACTTACTATGTGCCAAGCACTGTTCTAAGCACTGGGGTAGATGCAAGGTAATCAGGTTGTCCCATGTGAGGCTCACAGTCTTTTTTCCCATTTTACAGATGAGGTAACTGAGGCACCGAGATATTAAGTGACTTAACCAAAGTCACACAGCTGACAGGTGGCAGAGCCCGGATTAGAACCCATGACCTCTGACTCCTAAGCTCGTGTTCTTTCCACTGAGCCACGCCAAATCAATTCTGATACAACCAGCCCTATCAGCATCGAGTTGTCTGAGGACTTTGACACCTCCTTAAAATATCTCCCTGGCCTTTGACTCACTGTAATAGTCACTGGTGCTGTGGAATGTTTGGGAAATCACCTTTTTGGAGAATCACTTTATGTGGGGACTCACACATCATCTTCTGGGATAATGGTTGGTTTGGATCTGCCTTATCTTAGAACACTCTTGCCTTGGTGTCTCCCCCTTCCCCCTTTAATGGTACGCTGTTGAGAAGCAGCGTGGTGCAGTGGAAAGATAATAATAATAATAATGTTGGTATTTGTTAAGCACTTACTATGTGCAGAGCACTGTTCTAAGCGCTGGGGTAGACACAGGGGAATCAGGTTGTTCCACGTGGGGCTCACAGTCTTAATCCCTATTTTACAGATGAGGGAACTGAGGCACAGAGAAGTTAAGTGACTTGCCCACAGTCACACAGCTGACAGTGGCAGAGCTGGGATTCGAACTCATGAGCCCTGACTCCAAAGCCCGTGCTCTTTCCACTGTGCCACACTGCTTCTAAAGGCACGGGCTTTGGAGTCAGGGCTCATGAGTTTGAATCCCAGCTCTGCCACTTGTCAGCTGTGTGACTGTGACTGCTGTGTGACTTGTCAACTGTGTGACTGTGGGCAAGTCACTTAACTTCTGTGTGCCTCAGTTCCCTCATCTGTAAAATGGGGATTAAGACTGTGAGTCCCACGTGGGACAACCTGATTCCCCTGTGTTTACCCCAGTGCTTAGAACAGTGCTCTGCACATAGTAAGCACTTAACAAATACCAACATTATTACAAGTCATTTAGAATGTTCTGTGTTCCTCAGTCAACAATTCAATAAGCATCTCTGCCTGGCAAGGTGGTAAGAATCACAAAGGAGATGTTGAAACAATGTATCTTTGGCTGTAAGTAGCTCTTTGATTTCAGAGTCCACCTCATCAAGCCAGTCCTGGACTGGGTCTTGACAGCTCCTCTCCACAATCAATCGATCAGTGGATGGTATTTATTGAGTGCTTACTTTGTGTAGAGCATTGTACTAAGCATTTCGGAGGGTACAATAGAACAGAGTTGGTAGCTGCCGAATTGGGTGGATATTGAAGACGATGGGGGATGCTGCTGAGGCTTCTGGCTCGTTTCAGAGGTGTTGTGAAATGACTTGCGTGTGTCTTTGTTCTCCCAGAGTTTTTCAATTCCTCTAGCTGGTTGGTTTAGGTGTCACTAAAATAATAATAATAATAATTGTGGTATTTTTTAAGCACAGTAAAAAAAGTGTCCCTCTCCCTTCTGTGCTGCCTATGCACTTGGACCTATACCCTTTAAGAACTTGATATTCACCCCACTCAGCCCCACAGTCACTTATGTTGTTCTTGTTGTTTTATGCTGTCGAGTTGTGTCCGACCCATAGCGACACCATGGAAACATCTCTTCCAGAATGCCCCACTTCCATCTGCAATCATTCTGCAAAAGCCTTAGAGTTTTCTTGGTAAAAATCCAGAAGTGGTTTACCATTGCTTCTTTCCGCGCAGTAAACAAGTCTCTGTCCTTGACTCTCTCCCATGTCACTGCTGATATCCACAATTTATCTTAATGTCTGTCTCCCCCTCTAGGCTGTAAGCTCCTTGTGGGCAGAGAACATGCTTATCAAGTCTACAGTATTGTACTCCCCCCAAGAACTTAGTACTGTGCTCTGCACACAGTAAGTACTCAATGAATATAACTGATTGAATTTTGTGCCAATCCGTGTACTAAGTGCTGGGGTAGATAGTAAAACTCAGGCCCTCTCCAGATAATCAGTTTGGACACAGTCTCTGTACCACATGGGGCTCACAGTCTAAGTTTGAGGGAGAACAGTTGTTGAATCCCCATTTTACAGTTGAGGAAACTGAGGTACCAAGAAGTGAAGTAACTTGCTCAAGGTCATGCACCAGACAACTGGCCCAGCTGGAACTGATCCTCGGCCTCCCGGGGCCCACGTTCTCTTCTCTAGACCACGCCGCTGCCCTTCACTTTGCAATGCATTGGCTTTAGCGTGAATGAGAGCTTTGAATCGACTGCCCCTCAACAGGTCAATCATATGAACTTCCTTCTGGTGTCTCCGCCTTCCTCTTGGTTACAGCCAAGATGTCTCTCTTTTGGTCACTGAACAGGCTTAAAGCTCACCTCCTCCAAGAGGCCTTCCCAGACCTCTGCTCCCCCTCTACCCCCGCTTCACCTCTCCTCAGCTAAGCCCTCTTCCCCCCCCCCCGTCTCCCTTCCCATCCCCTCAGCACTGTACTCGTCTGCTCAACTGTATATATTTTCATTACCTTATTTATTTTGTTAATGAGATGTACATCACCTTGATTCTATCTGAGCTCCTCATCTTCCCTCCCAAACCCGGTCCGCTCCCAGACTTCTCTATCACCGTGGATGGCACGACCATCCTTCCCGTCCCTCAGGCCCGCAATCTCGGTGTCATTCTTGACTCGTCCCTCTCGTTCACCCCACACATCCTATCCGTTACCAAGACCTGCCGGTTTCACCTCTACAATATCGCCAAGATCCGCCCTTTCCTCTCCACCCAAACGGCTACCTTACTATTACGGGCTCTCGTTATATCCCGGCTAGACTACTGTGTCGGCCTTCTCTCTGACCTCCCTTCCTCCTCTCTCGCCCCGCTCCGGTCTATTCTTCACTCCGCTGCCCGGCTCATCTTCCTGCAGAAACGATCTGGGCATGTCACTCCCCTTCTTAAACAACTCCAGTGGTTGCCTATCGACCTCCGCTCCAAACAAAAACTCCTCACTCTAGGCTTCAAGGCTCTCCATCACCTTGCCCCTTCCTACCTCTCCTCCCTCCTCTCTTTCTACCGCCCACCCCGCACGCTCCGCTCCTCTGCCGCCCACCTCCTCGCCGTCCCTCGGTCTCGCCTATCCCGCCGTCGACCCCTGGGTCACGTCCTCCCGCGGTCCTGGAACGCCCTCCCTCCTCACCTCCGCCAAACTGATTCTCTTTCCCTCTTCAAAACCTTACTTAAAAATCACCTCCTCCAAGAGGCGTTCCCAGACTGAGCTCCTCTTCCCCCTCTACTCCCTCTGCCATCCCCCCTTTACCTCTCCGCAGCTAAAGCCTCATTTTCCCCTTTTCCCTCTGCTCCTCCACCTCTCCCTTCCCATCCCCACAGCACTGTACTCGTCCGCTCAACTGTATATATTTTCGTTACCCTATTTATTTTGTTAATGAATTGTACATCGCCTCGATTCTATTTAGTTGCCATTGTTTTTACGAGATGTTCTTCCCCTTGACGCTGTTTAGTGCCATTGTTCTTGTCTGTCCGTCTCCCCCGATTAGACTGTAAGCCCGTCAAATGGCAGGGACTGTCTCTATCTGTTGCCGACTTGTTCATCCCAAGTGCTTAGTACAGTGCTCTGCACATAGTAAGCGCTCAATAAATACTATTGAATGAATGAATGAATGAATATTTATTTGCTATTTATTTGCTATTGTTTTAATGAGATGTTCATCCCCTTGATTCTATTTATTGCTATTGTTCTTGTCTGTCTGTCTCCCCGATTAGACTGTAAGCCCATCAAAGGGCAGGGACTGTCTCTGTTACTGATTTGTATATTCCAAGTGCTTAGTACAGTGCTCTGCACATAGTAAGCGCTCAATAAATACTATTGAATGAAGGCTATGGTCCAATCACTTGTCAAGAAGCCATACAGGCCAACTTTCCATATTCCCTGACTTTTCTCCCCAGCTCAACATGACTCTCACCACGTATGGCCACACTGTCACCAACCTGTGGTTAGAGAAGAGGCCCCACAAACTCGCCCTCCCCCAGACCTCTTGGAAGCTAGCGGGCACCTGTTCCCAAAGGATTTCTGCACTTGCCCTAATATTGCCAAGAATCTCAAGACAAGAGGCCTTTCTGCATTGGGTGAGGTAAAAGCACCTATGGATAAACACAGGTGTTGCCTGCACCTGGAATGTTAGAAGACCATCATTTATCTAATTACACTGCTGTGTATATTTCAAAATGATATTCTTTATAATTGGTAAGGCAGTGCTGCATAAGTTTCTGAAATGTGTTTTTTGGTTGAAAATACATTCAACTGCAACTACTGCTGTTCTGAAATGAGTGTTTTTCCTCCTGGAAGTTAATAATGCTCCTGAAAAAGCAATTAAGCTGAAAAATAAAGCCTCATTTTGAAGAATAAGCAGCTTGCAACCTGTTTTAAAGCTGAGGCTGCACTAATAATAAAGTACTTATGATCTAACAAGCAAAATAAAAAGCCTTTCTTCACTTAAGCTGGAGCAGTCAAGACCTTAAGACACACCATCACCATTTATTGCCTTAGATAAAGTGCAATTTTTTTGTAAATGAAATGCTTACTTCTGAGCATTGCAACCCTCACTTTGGTGATTTAGCTAAACAGTTAATTTGATCCAAAAACATAAAGAGTTCTGGCGTCATCGAAAGACATATAAGCTGGCACAAAGGTGAGAGGCAGCCATAACCTTTTCCAAAGCAATGGGGCAGGCCGAACCTGAAAGAACCTGCAATTAGAAACTCGAATAGTAAGGTGAGTAAACTGCCCAGCTGTTGTAGAGGGTTATTCTACTTGGAAAAGTAGGGTCATGGTTTTAGCAAATGGAATGCTCAAGAGTTAGATAAGAAATACAGTTTAGGGCTTGAGTGGTCATTTTGCCTGTGAAACTTCTGAGGCCCATCATGTTTTTCCTGTTAATTGGGCAAACATTCCTGAATCACTAGCTTTTAGAGAGGCAGACATTTCCCTAGCCCTAGGTTGCACAGGCCATGACCAAGATGTCTTGGCTCAAGAAGGTAGAAACAATGTCAGGGTTTTGCATATTAGAAAAGAGTGGCTAATAATCTTTCCTGACTTCAGGACACAGTGGTTAATGGGAGCTTACTGTGTATAGTAGGCACTTGGGGATAATCCCCATCCTTGCAACTCAAAAAAAAAATAAAGGAATACCTAGGTGTTTCTCAAATACACACTTCTGTGATTTTCAAATTTTGAGATAGTCTTTAGATAGATCCTCACACTAGCCACGCAGTGTGGTCTAATGGATGAAACAAAGGACTGGGAGTCATTCAGAAGACCTGGGTTCTCATCCCTTCTCTGCCACTTGCCTGCTCGGTGTCCCTGGACAAGTCACTTCACTTCTCTGTGCCCCAGTTACTTCATCTGGAAAATGAGGATTAAACCATCCGGCTTAGACTGTGATCTCCATATAGTACAAGGACTGTGTCTGATCAGATTATCTTGTATAATAATAATAATAATGATAACTATAGTATTTGTTAAGCGTTTACTATGTGCCCAGCACTGTTCTAAGCTCTGGGGTAGATACAAGGTAATCAGGTTGTCCCACGTAGGGCTCACAGTCTTCACTCCCATTTTACAGATGAGATAACTGAGGCACAGAGAAATTGAGTAGCTTGCCCAAGATGCCACAGCAGACAAGTATCTATCCTAGCACTTACCACAGTGCTTATCATTATGGAAAGCAGGATTTTCGAAGAGGTGTATTTTTTCTTGCCACAAATGTCACACCATCTAACCAGAAATACCATTGTCCATTGTTCCATTGTCCTCTGATGTATATAATGATCTGACACTATGTCTAGGTAAGCCTGCTGCTTTTAGGGGAAATGTCGGAGAAAAGGGAGATTTCCAAGATAAGGCATGTGAATGCATCCAGGCAATTTATTACTTTTTGGGACTGAGAACAAACTGATGATTTATTTTAAGCTGATGAAGCTTAAACCCTTTGAGAATGAATTTTACTGGTTAAAGACAAAAACAAAACTGCTATAAATTGACTTGCTTTACTGATTATAGCTGTCAATATTTACACCTATATTGGATGATTTAAATCGGCGTATGTCGGCTTTCATCTGTGAAAGGACTTAATAGCTTGTCCTTTCTAGATTCACTCCTTAAATTTTATCTGTGGATGGCAAGGAGATGGGAATTTATAGACTATGTTTGTGAGAGTAATATGCAGTTATTTTGAGAAAGATATATGCTTCCATTTCGATGATATAGATGTACAATAATAATACTTTGTAAAGTACCTTTCCCCTCAAAGACCTCCAAGTACAAACTGGAATTGTCTAATTAATCTTCACTGTGAAGAGAACGTGGAAATATATCACCCCCAATTTTATTTGGGAAGCTGAAATATAGGCAGTTTCTCCACAATTCCTTGGTAAATTAGGGTTGAAATCAAGATTGGGTTGGGGAGGGTCTCTTTTCTCATGGTCCCATTTTTACCCCCATTTTTTTCCTTTTCCTTTTCATAAAATAAGTACTGTTACTTTAGCAATTCTGTTGCACTCTGGACTCACCCCTACTTGGAGGTTATCCTTTCTTGCTCTCAATTGCCTATCTTGTGCCAGGTCAGTGAAAAAGATAAGTTTTCTATATTGTCCCAGCAGGGAACTCTCTGCTGACTGAAAGAATAATTCACATCTGAGGTCTTTTGTCCCTATTTTTATGGTGGCCGGTGACATAGACCACTACTGACTAGAAAGAGAGAGAGAGAGAGCTGAGTGCAGCAGAATTCATTTAAATTGAGTCACAAACTTAGAAAAAACATAACCTCTAGGGAAGACAAAAACTTGTTGGGCTTCCCTCCTCTGAACTAAGGCTTGAAGGCAAAGAAGAACAGCATCATACATGGCTCAAAATCTAAGAGGCAGGAAGAGCAGGTAGCCAATTTGACAGATGACTAAAACTGAAACTGAGGCCCAGAGAGGTTAAATGACTTGCCCAAGAAGTGCAAGTGCTCATTTTCTCATTTTCTCATTCTTTCTTTCTCTCTCTCTTTCCTTCTCTGTCTCCCTCTGCTTCCCTCCCCTCATTCTCTATCTCCCTTCCTCTCCTTCTCCTTCTCTTTCACTTTTTATCTCTCCTTGTCTCTCTCCTTCTCCTGCCTTTTTCTCTCCTCCAATCTTGGACCATGTCCCTGTCCATAAAGAAACACAGCCCACTAATATTGTAGCCACAGGCAACCCACGTGGGGTTCACAGTCTTAATCCTCATTTTACAGATGAAGTAACTGAGGCACAGAGAAGTTAAGTGGCTTGCCCAAGGTCACATAAAAGACAGGTGGCAGAGCTGGTGTTACAACCCACACCCTCTGACTCCCAAGCCCATGCTCTTGCCACTAAACCACACTGTTCTGCCAGGCACTGTACAAGCGCTGGGGTAGGAACAAGCTAATCAGGTTGGACAGAGTCCATACCCCACATGGGTTTCACAGTCTTAATCCCTATTTTGATGATAAGGCTACTGACAGTACATAGAGAGTCTGGGGACATTGAACAGCCTGGGAACAGCCTGAACCAAAGAGAATATAATCTTACCCAAAGCATTTTTTCATTTGTGCTTCTCTATTCCTTTCCTTGAAGAGATCTTAGATTTTCATGCCCAAATATGGGAGACTTGAACTAAAGAAATCTGGTTACTTACATTAGACATATCATTTGCCTTTTGTATGAAAGAAATATGAAATATGCTTGGTAGAATGATTTGAATTTTACAGCCTATTTGGAAGGTATGGTTACAGCAGACACCATCAAATTAAACAGTCCTTACATTAAAGAAAAGATTTTTACACAATGTGGATAAATACAAAGTGATTTTGGAATGGAAGTTATGATTCATTTGGTGCCTTGTAAAGTTTTGTGTGCATCCATATTATGGAGAGAAATATGAATGGCTTTGAGCAGATTTCTAGCATAAGTATACATGTAATAAATCTTGCAGACTATTTTTAACTTTCACATTTCAAAAAAACCTCTTAATTTTCATAAAGTGCCCAACTCACTCTTCATCTTGAAACTCTCACTACATCGTCCAGCTTCAAGAGAAGAATAAAGAAGAATTCTGTTAGAATTACCTACTCATCTGGCTTTCACTTCCTCATAACATTTTGTGTTAAACTTTCCCTTTCAGGATCACAGTTATATTTTTTGTGACAGAGAACTTCATCACCATGGTAATTCTCCTAGCCAGACTCTCCCACTATTCTCGCAGCCCATTAGACTAGATTTAAACTTTTCATATGCTTATGTCGATTAGAATTGAAAGAGTGGAAACGAGGGGACCAATTCACTGTTTTCATAAGCTGGAGATGATTGCCTTTATCTACATGATGGAATTATGGGGCAGTGAATATATTATTTGACAGATTAAAAAAAAATGGATACTTCTTTGCTGTCTTTTTTCATTGATTTGCCTCACAGTCTTAATCCTCATTTTACAGATGAGTTAACTGAGGCACAGGGAAGTTAAGTAACTTGTCCTAGGTCACACAGCAGACACATGGAAGAGCATGGATTAGAACCCAGATCCTTCTGACTCTCAGGCCTGTATTCTATGATTAGGCCACGCTGCTTCTCCAAGTAGTAGTAATCATCTCCTAGACTGTAAGCTTGTTGTGGGCAGCGAATGTGTCTGTTTATTGTTTAATTGTATTCTCCCAAGCGCTTAGTACAGTGCTCTGCACTCAAAAGCACTCACTAAATACAATTGATTGAATGAATGAATGAATGAAATGAATTGACACTGAAGTCAGTAGATTTGATGAATAATGTTTTTACAAATGTGAAATTGTTCTGGAATTGTCTTTGTCAGTATATCCTAGTAAACGCATCCATCGGGGTATGCAGTGAGCAACTACTCAATGCAGAGCACTGTTCTGAATACTTGGAAAGAGTAAAACTGGAGCAAAACACACACTCCCTGTCCTCGAGGAATTTACAATCTAACGGAACAGTGAGACAGAGAAGAATGCTTCACAAATAGTGAGATCAGGAGAAAGAAAAAGGACACATTGCTTAGTACAGTACTTTGAACACAGTAAAAGCTCAATAAATATGAATGAATGAAAGAAGCATAAATATATCTATACATTTAGTATTGCATGTTCGCTTAAACCTGTTTGTACTCCCTGAGGGAAGATGTTAGAGTTCCTGACTCCCCAGCTAGATTGTGGACAAGGTAGGTGTCTTGTGCTTCTGTTGAACATTCTGAGAAGCAAGATGGTCTAAAGGAAAGAGCACTGGCCTAGCAATCAGATAATGATGATGATGCTGGTATTTGTTAAGCATTTTCTATGTGCTAAACACTGTACTAAGCACTGGAGTAGATAAAAGGTTGTACCAGGTGGGGGTCACAGTCTTAGTCCCCATTTTATAGATGAGGTAACTGAGGCATAGAGAAGTGAAGTGACTTGCCCAAAGTCACACAGCTGACAAATGGCGGAGCTAGGTTTCAAACCCATGACCTCTGACTCCCAAGACTGTGCTCCTTCCACTAAACCACACTGTTTTTCAGAGGACCTGTGTTCTAATCCCAGTTCTTCCATTTGCCTGCTATGTGACCTTGGGCAAGTCACTTCGGCAAGTGTAGCATACACAACATTATGGTGTTCCTCTACTATTACTCCTACTACTATTATGTCCAGTAACTGGCAGGTATCTCCGACCTCTGATGCAGAGAGTCTGCAGACACTGAACAGCCTGGGAACAGCCTGAACCAACCAGGAAGGGGAAAAGAGAAAGTCTTAACCTGCTGGGGGGATGCAATCAAGCCCTTCCCCTGGGCTCCTCAAGCAAAGAGACGGTGCCATAAGGGTCAGATAATCTGCAGTGGGCCGACACTCGAACCTGGGTGGTTGCTGGAACCAGTGGTCCATAGAGTGTGTGACTGGAGCTTCAAGCCACCCCCATATCAGCAGCTGGCTAAATAGACCTTCCCTCCCATTGGTTCTAACCTGTATCTCTGGTCACCTCTCCATCTCCCTGGTACAGCGTGGCTCAGTGGAAAGAGCACGGGCTTTGGAGTCAGGGCTCATGAGTTCGAATCCCAGCTCTGCCACTTGTCAGCTGTGTGACTGTGGGCAAGTCACTTAACTTCTCTGTGCCTCAGTTCCCTCATCTGTAAAATGGGGATTAAACTGTGAGCCCCACGTGGGACAACCTGATTCCCCTATGTCTACCCCAGCGCTTAGAACAGTGCTCGGCACATAGTAAGCGCTTAACAAATACCAACATTATTATTATTACAGGCAGAGATTCCTTTGGGGGCTTACATCCAAACAGATCTATTGGGACCACCTACCCCAACTTCCATAACCACATCTGCTTCTTTGAAGTTCTTTCAAAGCTCTTTGTTTTAAATGACAGAATTGTGTTTCATTATCCACCCTTTCCTCTCTATTCCTACTGCTAGGAATAGATCCAAGCATTTATCATATCCTGCCTTGTCTACTGTATTAGCCTCCTCACTGACCTCCTTTCCTTCTGTCTCTCCTCATTCCAGTCCAAATTTCATTCTACTGCCAGGATCATTTTTCTGAAAAACATTCAGTTTACATCTCCCCACTCCTCAAAAACCTCCAGTAGTTCTTGGACAGAGGCAGAAAGGGGGAAGTATAGAAAAGAATGAGGGTTACCATCACCACAGACTAAATCTTGAGTTTGGTCTTATGGTAACTGGAACTTATCTGTCCCCATCATCAGATTCTAAGATGGAGATCCAGGGGATCTCGTAACTCTGAGCACATCCGGCTTTCCTTCGGTAAAAGAAGGGTTCACCTTTTCTTTTTTTTAACAATTAAAGAATAAAACCAAAACCCCTCAAATTGCCAAAGGTAACAGAACAGAGCAGCATTCAGGGACTGTTTAGGACAGATATATCACCCCATTCAAAGGAAGCCAGAAATAAGCTGAGACCACTGGAAAACACAATATTAGCTTGAATTGCAGGATATTCAAAGCACTTTCTCTCCAATTCTGAATTTATTCCTTGGAATTAAGTCATTTTCTCACCCATTTTCTAGGAGATCAAAGTTCAAGGAGTCAATGGGAGAGTCAGGGGCTTGAATTCCTTGCCCTGTAATCTTGACCTTTGTTGAGATGGAGAAGGGAAACCAGCATCATTGCCAACCACAGAAGGTGCATTAGTTGAAGCTGAAAATTGTAATGTGGAAGTTGCATATTGTTATAAGCACATGACTGAAGAACTTGGAATACCCAATAAATTATGTGAACAAATAATCAAAAAAAAAAAAGAGTTGAGATAAATACCCACTTTTATTGTTACAAGATGTCACTGAATATGGGGAACAGAAAAATCTTTATTTTATCCTCTTCAATAAAGCTACAGTTATTCTTCTTTTGGGAGTAAGAAGGAGCAGAAGTTCAGATTTTTTTTAATTATCTGTCCATGGGGAGCCCTCCCCAGAACATGCTAGTTTTGTTTCTAATACTAAGAGCTGACATTCTACTGGAGTTTCACCTGAGGTAAGTTTTCTTCCTAGTCGTGTACTCTGTGACAGCTTAGCAACAATTCCAACTTCATGCTCGATTTTCTCTGCATACTGAGGCAATTTGCTATCAGTACCCTTTGTTATTTCCTCCTCTTTGTCTATCTGACCTGAAAGGTGTTTCATGATGGAACCTGTTCTCTGAATACAAATTCTTTAAGTGCTTTTCAAGCTGAAGGTAGACTTTGTAAATTTCCCTGAAGCATGTTAATCTAGAGGACTTGGGATTCTAGCAAGCAGCTCTTTAGTTTACTGGTCATATTAATCAATCAGTCAATCAGTCAGTAGTATTTATTGAGTGTTTAGTGTGTGCAGAGCATTGAATTAAGCACTTGGGAGAGGACAAAGCAAAAGAATTGGTAGACAGGCTTTTACACTCTAGAGGGGGAGACAGACATTAAAATAAATAAATTAATAAATAAAGGCTATAAACTTGAGTTCTGTGGGGCTGAGGGTGGGGTGAATGCCAAAGTGCTTAAAGGGTACAGATCCAAGTGCGTAGGCAACGCAGAGGGAGAAGGAGTTGGGAAAAAGAGGGCTTAATCGGGGAAGTCCTCTTGGAAGAGATGTGATTTTAATAAAGCTTTGAAGGTGGAGAGAGTGGTGGTCTGCCTTTAAGGTTTTACAAGTGGTGTTTTGTCTTGAGCCAACATCAGAAACAGTTCAACCCAAGTGGTGTTTGGATTGAAGTATGGAAAAAGCCTGTAGAACTAGGGGTAATTTAGATATTGAGTTGGACCCTCAGCCCTACAGAACCCAGCCTCCCTCTCCCCCACCCCACTTCTGCCTTCCCAAATCACATTGTTTCATCTCCCTGACTCCCAGATCCCAAGAAGGCATGACCAAAGAAATAGTGTCTCTGATATTTAGAAAAGAAATCCCAGCACACCACCTCACTCTCCTTGAAAAACAGGTCAAAATCCCATCCCTTTGGCATGGAAGGAGAAGCACAAAACCATAGTGCATGCTTTTAGCTGCAGGAATTTAGAGGAAACAAGTGACCACGATAGTCTAGAAAGACTGCATCAAATCAACCATCATTCTGAATGCCGGAGGCCTCATGTGTCTTGACATGGTCCACCGGGGGATGAGTTTTGGTCAAGACTTCTCAAGCCTGATTGGAAATCTGAATTAAACCAAGAAACCGGGGTTCCTTGTAGGATACTTTATAAACCTCATAAAAGTCACATTTATTTACCCAGCAATCTCCCACAATACTACCCACCACAGAGTATTTACTATCTCTTCTCTCTATTAATAATAACACTGACTATAACGTTGGTAGAGACAGAGGACCCTAGACACACATCCAATTTTTGCTCCTTTCACTGGCAATAAATGGAACTGATGACGGTATTTTTAGTTTGGTCTGTGTGGGAGTTTACTATGAGATGATATGGCTTGGGCAGTGCTGTTGCTTGTGTCTATTAATGTATTATAAACCTCTCCAAAAGAATGCCAATTTGATACTGCCTCAGGAATCAATCAGTCAATGGTAACCCCAGTTAACTACAGTATTTGGGGATCGTTATTGTGTAACACTGTGTTTCTTGGAGGAAGCAATTCCTCATGCTGACATCATATAGAAGCCATCTAGCCATTGTACTCATCTAAACATGAAATTCTCTAGTCAGGGGATCTAGGTTATAATCCCAACTCTGCCACTGTCCTGCTGTGTGTTCCACAGATAGTCATTTCACCTCCCTGGGCCTCAGTTTACCCATCTATAAATTAGGGATATGATACCAGGTCTCCCTCCCTCTTAGAGTGTGAGCCCCAGGTGGGCCAAAGATTGTACCAGGTTGGATTATATTATCACTATCCAACTAGTATGGACTTACTAAATGTGACAACAGCAAATATTAGCAACATTTTTATGGTATTTCTTAAGCGCTCACTACGTGCCAGGCACTGTACTAAGCTCTGAGATAGATGATGATGATGATGATGATGATGATTATTATTATTATTGTATTTGTTAAGCACTTACTATGTGTCAAGGACTATTCTAAGCATCGGGGTAGATACATATTATTCAGGATGAACACAGTCCCTGTCCCACATGGGGCTCACAGTCTAAATAGGAGGGAGTAGGACTGAATCCCCATTTTATAGTTGAGGAAACGGGCACAGAGAAGTTAAATGACTTGCCCAAGGATAAGGTAATCAGGTTGGACACAATCCATGTCCCACATGGGGCTCACTGTCTTAATCCCATTTTCCAGATGAGGGAATTGAGGGACAGAGTAGTGAAGTAGCTTTCCCAAGGTCATACAGCAGACAAGTGGTGGAGTCAGGATTACAACCCAGGTATTTCTGAATCCCAGCCCTGTGCTCTATCCATTAATAATAATGATGGTATTTGTTAAACTCTTATTGTGTGCCAAGCACTGTTCTAAGCACTGGGGTAGATACAATGTAATTAAATTGTCCAATGTGGGGCTCACTGTCTTAATCCCCATTTTACAGATGAGGTCACTGAGGCACAGAGAAGTGAAGCAACTTGCCCAGGGTCACACAGCAGACAAGTGACAGAGCCAGGATTAGAACCCACATCCTCTGATTCCCACGCCTGGGCTCTTGCCACTAAGCTGTGCTGATGCTTGCTGCTTCTCCTCATGTTATTCTTTCTTTATTATGACCATTATTATTATTGAGAAGTTCAATAATGGTCATAATAATAAAGAAAGAATAACATTATTGGTATTATTATGGTGGCTTTGGGGGTTATTTAGTCAGTGCTTACTAGTGGGATAATGCCACTACAATCCAACTTGGCACAGTCTCTGGCCCACCCAGGCCCCAGCTCTCCCCACATTGAGCCCTTCTGAAACCCCACCTCCTCTCACAAGCTGTCCCCAAGTCACAGAAGTCCATCAGCCACCTCTAGCACTTGTGTATTTATTTTGATCCCATTCTCATCACTGGTGAATATAGGTATACAAAATTATTCGGTCATTCATTTTGATAACTCTTTTTAAATATTTTTACCCCATCTTCCCCATAAAATGTAAGCTCCTTGTGGGGATGGAACTTGTTGCTTCTTTGTATTCTGCTTCTCAGGTGCTTAGTAGAGCTTATTTCACCTACTAGGTGTTTAATCAATTCTAAATACCTTTACTGGTAATCATGACATGTCAAGTGATTATATTTTGACCCAAGACCATATTCTTTTTCCTTTCTTATACACATCCATTCACTATCCTCCTGTTTTCTTTGGTGGAGCTCATGAGTTCTCATGGGTTTACACCCTCCTTTATGCTTCCTCCTCTTTGGGTCCAGTACTTTAGTCAGATAGGGGCTCTGGTCTATTCCAGGGTCTGTCTACTCCAGCCTATTACTGGGCTTTGCTTAACTGCAGCCCTAATGGGAGAAGCAGGATGGTATAATGGATAGAGCATGGGCCTGGGAGTCAGAGGGTCATGTGTTCTAATCCTGATGTGTGGTCTTGGGCTAGTCACTTCACTTCTCCCTTACCTCATCTGTAAAATGAAGATTGAGACTGTGAGCCCCACATGGGACAGGGACTATGTCCAATCTGATTAGATTGTATCGCCCCAGAGCTTAGTACAGTTCCTGGCACATAATAAATGCTTAACAAATATCATAATAATAATAATAATTATCTCTGAAAGACTTCAAACTCATTTCCAGACTCCTCTGGGGCAATAAAGCTACAATTAACAACTAGAACAAGAGCATCAAGCCCATGGACTCATTACAGCGACAACATGGACCTGAATCTCAAGGCAAGGAACTTCAAATTGGGCACAGTGCTAATTCTAAATTACAACAATTACATTTAATTTAGGATGCCACTGTAACTAATGTCTCTGGTCTCTGTACTGGCCACAGTTTCAATTCCACCATTTGACTGGCTTCCAAGAAGCTCCATGTGGTTGATTTCAGAGGGGTAAAAGTTTGCTGTGGGTATTGGATAGGAAAGCACAGCTCCTGAAAATGAAAGACACTTGGGAGGCAGCTGGTGTTTAAGGAGGACAGTGGGGTGGAGCGGAGTGAAGGTCCAACTAGTGGAAATCGGGAAAGTAAATGAAGGTGATGTGAAGACTGATCTGTAGTCCATCAACCAACCTATCCATTTCAATAGAAAGAATAATGTAGCAGAGAACCTTATCAGTGAATGATAATCTGTGGCCAGAGAGAGGTTAGGGGAGGAAGATTGGAGAGAGCCTTGGTTTCTAGATCTTTTCTAGTTTTCCTCAGTGTTCCTAATGATAACAATTACAGTATTTGTCGAGTGCTCGCTATGTGCCAGACACTATTCTAAGCACTGGGGTGGATACGGGCTGGGCACCCACTGTCTCCTAGCTATGGGACAAAGCACTCCATCTCCTTGCCCCCTCCTACCTTACCTCCCTGATTTCCTGCTACAACCCAGACTGCACACTTCCTTCCTCTTAAGTCAACCTACTCCCTGTACGTCAATCTTCTCTATCTCACTTCTGCATCACCCTTGCACTTAGATTCGCACCCTTTATTCACCCTTCCCTCAGCCCCACAGCAGTTACATACACATCCTCTATTTATATTAATGTCTGCTTCCCCATCTAGACTGTAAGCTAGTTGTGGGTAGGGAACATATCTACCAATTCTCTTATACTGTATTTTCCCAAGCACTTAGTACAGTTCTCCGCCCACGGTAAGTGCTCGATCAATTGTAATGATTTATCAAGAGATTCATTGAGAAATAGATTTTTATATGGTATTTGATAAGCGTTTACTATGTGCCAGGCTCTGTACTAAGCGTTGGGGTAGATACAAGTTGATCAGGTTGGACACAGTCCCTGTCCCTCATGGGGCTCACAATCTTAATCCCCATTTTACAGATGAGATAACTCGTCTGTAGATGCCACACCGATGTCCAATTGCCATCTGATTGTCAAAGCATGGTTGAACGTACATTATTTTTTTCTTCTATTTGCAAAAACATTTCTTAGGAGCTGGCCAAACCTGGCCCTTGAACGAAGAGAAATCCTATGTCAGACATGGCACTCCAGGCCTTCAACGCTGTGATGATCATGATGGGACCTCTGCACTTATATCGGTACCCATCAGGGACTTGATTATCAGGCATAGTGATTATCAGGCACGGGCCTGAGTCAGAAGGTCATGGGTTCTCATCCCGGCTCCACCACTTAACTGCTGTATGACCTTAAGTAAGTCACTTGACTTCTCTGTGCCTGTCCCTAGGTGAACCCAGGGTACCCACAATCTCAAGGTCAAATGCTATCTCGTGGAGGCCCGAACCATTAAGGGAGAACTCTGTGCTTCATTTGCCTCATCTGTAAAATGGGGATGGAGGATGTGAGCCCTTTGTGGGACAGGAACTGTATCCAGCCCTATTTGCTTGTATCCACCCCAGCGCTTAAAACAGTGCCTAGCACAGAGTAAGGGCTTAACAAATATAATGTTTAGCGTTCAGTACAATGCCTGGCACACAGTAAGCGCTTAACAAATACCATAATTGTTAATATTATACTGGGTATTTTCATCATTTTACCGACCATACCTCACCTTGTTCCTTCCAAGCTCATCTTCCATCCCTACCCTGTTCCCTACTCTCCCACCTCTGGCTCCTTACTCGAGCTGTTACCTCTGCCTGGCACGTCCTTCTTTCCCCCGCCTCCATTTCTGCCTCCCCCTTCAAATCTCAGGCACTCACTGCCTAGAATTCCTTAACTCCCATTCTCTCCTGGACCCCCTCCAATCTGGCTTCCATCCCCTCCACTCTACCGAGTCTGCTCTCTCAAAGGTCACCCATGACCTCCTTCTTGCCAAATCCAATGGCTCCTACTCTATCCTAATCCTCCTTGACCTCTCAGCTGCCTTTGACACTGTTGATCATCCCCTTCTCCTCCACACCTTATCTCACCTTGGCTTTATGAACTCCGTCCTCTCCTGGTTCTCCTCTTATATTTCTGGACGTTCATTCTCGGTCTCCTTCGCAGTCTCCTCCTCCCCCTCCCATCCTCTAACTGTTGGGGTTCCTCAAGGGTCAGTTCTTGGCCCTCTTCTGTTCTCCATCTACACTCACTCTCTTGGTGAACTCATTCACTCTCACGGCTTCAACTATCATCTCTACGCAGATGACACACAAATCTACATTTCTGCCCCTGTCCTCTCCCTCTCCCTTCAGGCTCGTATCTCCTCCTGCCTCCAGGACGTCTCTACCTGCATCTCTGCCTGCCACCTAAAACTCAACATGTCCAAAACTGAGCTCCTCATCTTCCCTCCCAAGCCCTGTCCTCTTCCTGACTTCCCTATCACTGTGGATGGTATGACCATCCTTCCCGTCTCTCAAGCCCACAACCTCAGTGTCATCTTTGACTCGGCTCTCTCGTTCACCCCACACATCCAATCCATCACCAAAACCTGCCGGTCTCACCTTTATATCGCCATGTTCCGCCCAAACGGCTATCTTACCAGTACAGGCTCTCATAATATCCCGGTTGGATTATTGTGTCAGCCTTCTCTCTGATCTCCCTTCCTCCTGTCTCTCCCCGCTCCAGTCTATTCTTCATTCCGCTGCCTGGCTCATCTTCCTGCAGAAACGCTCTGGGCATGCCACTCCCCTTCTTAAAAACCTCCAGTGGTTGCCTATCAACCTCCGCACGAAACAAAAACTTCTCACTCTAGGCTACAAGGCTCTCCATCACCTTGCCCCCTCCTACCTCTCCTTCCTTCTCTCTTTCTACTGCCCACCCCACATGCTCCACTCCTCTGCCGCCCACCTCCTCACCATCCCCTGTTCTCGCCTATCCCGCCGTCGATTCCTGGGCCACGTCCTCCCGCAGTCCTGGAATGCCCTCCCTCCTCACCTCCACCAAACTAATTCTCTTCCCCTCTTCAAAGCCCTACTGAGAGCTCACCTCCTCCAAGAGGCCTTCCCAGACTGAGCTTCCCCTTTTCCCTCTGCTCCCTCTCTGCCCCCCCGTCACCTTCCCTCAGCTAAGCCCCCTCTTCCCCCCTTTCCCTCTGCTCCTCCTCCTCTCCCTTCCCCTCCCCTCAGCACTGTGCTCGTCCGCTCATTTGTATATATTTTTATTACCCTATTTATTTTGTTAATGAGATGTACATCCCCTTGATTCTATTTATTGCTACTGTTTTTGTCTGTCTGTCTCTCTGATTAGACTGTAAGCCCGTCAGTGGGCAGGGACTGTCTATATCTGTTGCTGATTTGTACATTCCAAGCGCTTAGTACAGTGCTCTGCACATAGTAAGTGCTCAATAAATACTATTGAATGAATGAATGAATGAAATCTACCAGAACCCCAACCCTTCTCTTCCAGGAAGTTGTCCCAGATTAACCTCCAGCACCCCAAGTCTCAATGAAATCTATCCTTGCAGGTTTTTTTTAATTAACATATAGACCAGTAGTATAGCTTAAACTACATCCCAAGTAATCATAATAATAATGTTGGTATTTGTTAAGTGCTTACTATGTGCAGAGCACTGTTCTAAGTGCTGGGGTAGATACAGGGTAATCAGGTTGTCCCACATGAGTCTCACAGTTAATCCCCATTTTACAGATGAGGTAACTGAGGCACAGAGAAGTGAAGTGATTTGCCCACAGTCACACAGCTGACAAGTGGCAGAGCTGGGATTCGGACCCATGACCTCTGACTCCCAAGCCCGGGCTCTTTCCACTGAGCCATTCCTAGTACAGTCCACCGCACTAAGTGGGTGCTTGCTAAATGCTACTATGACAACCACTACTACCACAAATTTTGCTTCTTTCTTCAGCTATTTTATTCATCTGTGCATTCCTCCCATTCTCTTACTATTACCAGGCCACAGTGGGAGTCCTCTAGACTGTAAGCTCCTTGTGGGCAGGGAATGTTTCTGTTTATTGTTGTACTGTACTCTCCTAAATGCTTAGTACAGTTCTCTACATACATAAGCACTCAATAAATACTATTGAATGGTCATGCTTTTGTTGTATTCTCCCCAGTGCTCCCTAGTACCGTCCTCTCAGGAGATACTCAATATATGCCATCGATTGATTGATAATGTCCACGGAGTGGAAATGCAGAGGGGCTTGATAGCTCGGCTCTCTCCGTCCACCTGCCCGAAGGACTCCACTCCAGGCAGAGCCCTCAAACTCCAGCTACCACAGCGGTCCACCTCTTGGACGATAAACTACACAGGACAGATTCCTCCCTGGACAGCACTTTCCCAAAGCGCAGACACTCAGTGCAGGCTACTTGCCTGTGTCGGAAAGAAAGACGAAGCACCAGCAAATGAATCCTGTCATAAATGTGCCATTAAGTCCCTAACTGAGGAAAACATTTTCCTTGGGGCTTGTTAATGGACTAGAAGGCTTTTCGGTTCTCGATCACTAACTTAAAACCGGCCAAGGGCAGTAGGGGAGGAAAGCCATTATGATCTAATAACTGCTCGGGAGTCTATGCAAAGTGAGTTGATGGTTTCTGTCCAATTCCTAATAGGCAGGTGTGTCCGGAATCACTCAGTAATTGTCACCCTGTTGTCAGATTCAGCAGAGACAGAAGAAAGAACAAGCCGCCAATGGGTCTCTCCTGGAGAACTGGATTGCATCACCCTTTTTACTGCTAAACCCATTAGCATGAGCAGGAGATAGTTTGGGGATGGAGCTAGAGGCAATCAATCAATCAATCAAACAAACAAACAAGCAAGCAATCAATGGTATTTATCAAATGTTTATTGGGACAGGAGCCTGCCAGTTCAGGTAGAACGCAAAACTCCACTTTCATCTGTTCTCTTCGGGGTGGTTTAAAGTCCGGGAGAGATACTATGCCCTAGTGGAAAAAGCCTGGACCTGAGGATTAGGAGACCCAAATTCTAACCCCAGCTCCGATACTGTCTTTCTATGGGACCTTGAGCAAGTCACTTTTACCCTCTCTGGACCTCGGGTTCCTCATCTGTAAAATGGGGAGAAGGTAGATTGTCAGCTCCACGAGGGACAGGGATTATATCTCAGAACTTTATATCTATCCCAGATCTGGGTTATGTAATCTAATATTATAGAAGGTTAATAAGCGCTTCACAAGTGCCATCATTAATATCAACGCCATCTGGCCACTTGTAGAATTTAGGCACATTTTGAAAGGAAACATTTCCTCTATCCTCTCCGGCAAATATTATTTTGGAAACGTACGTGATCATTCATTTAATGGTATTCAAGGAGTGCTTACTGTGTACTGAGCACTTCAAAGTCTTATTAAAATCACATATCCCCTAAGAGGCCTTCCATGATTAAGCCCTCATTTCCCCAACTCCCTCTCCCTTCTGCATCAACCTTGTACTTGGATTTGCACTTGGCTGTGTACCCTTCATTCACCCCTCCCTCAGCCCACAGCATTTATGTACATACCCGTAATTCATTTTATTGTCTGTCTCCCCATCTAGACTGCAAGCTCCTTCTTGGCAGGGAACATGTCTACCAAATCTGTTATAGTGTACTCTCCCAAGTGCTTAGTAGAGTGCTCTGTACACAGAAAGTGCTCAAAAAATACCACTGATTGTACTGAATGCTTAGAAGAGTGGAGTTGATAGACACATTCCCTGCCCACAGGGAGCTTACAGTTTAAGGGGGAGACAGAAATGAATATAAATTACTGATGGGGGAATGGAAGAGTACAGGGATATAATAATGTTGGTATTTGTTAAGCGCTTACTATGTGCAGAGCACTGTTCTAAGCGCTGGGGTAAATACAGGGTCATCAGGTTGTCCCACGTGAGGCTCACAGTCTTAATTCCTGTTTTACAGATGAGGGTACTGAGGCACAGAGAAGTGAAGTGACTTGCCCACTGTCACACAGCTGACAAGTGGCAGCGCCGGGATTCGAACCTATGACCTCTGACTCCCAAGCCCGGGCTCTTTCCACTGAGCCACGCTGCTTCTAACAATGGTATCTGTTAAGCTCTTATTATGTGCCAAGCACCGTTCTAAGGGCTGAGCATTGTTCTAAGCACTGAGCACTGTTTTAAGCACTGAGCACTGTTCTAATGTTGCGGGGCTGAGGATGGGGTAGAGATCCAAGTGCACAGGAGATAAGGAAGAGAGGGTGAATGGGAGACAAGATCTCCTTCCCCCCACCTGCTTTTCCCTGTTGGTGCCAGAGAGGTCAGGTTTGATTTTTGCCCAAGTATTAACCCTTCTCATCTTCCACCGAAATGGTGAGAATTTCCTTGTAGTCACTTTTCCTGGCCTTTTCTTTCATTCAGTTCATCTGTATATTGGTTCAACTATCAATCTTGCTGTCACCTCCATGCCTCACTTTTGAGTAACCTAGCTGTTACATCGTGGCTCAGTGGAAAGAGCACGGGCTTTGGAGTCAGAGGTCATGAGTTTGACTCCCAGCTTTGCCACTGGTCAGCTGTGTGACTGTGGGCAAGTCACTTAACTTCTCTGTGCCTCAGTTCCCTCATCTGTAAAATGGGGATTAAGACTGTGAGCCCCACGTGGGACAACCTGATTCCCCTGTGTCTACCTCAGCGCTTAGAACAGTGCTTTGCCCATAGTAAGCGCTTAACAAATACCAACATTATTATTATTATTATTACATGAAGGATAAGAAAATCAGTTAGGAAATTTGATTCAGGCCTTGTTTGTGTTTTACTCTTCTAAAAATATCAGTCCTTCAGGTTCAAACATGATACTAATGGCAGTGAGTTTTTATTAGCTTGGGTTGGTGTAGCCGGCAGAAAGGTCACATTTGAGAAGTAACATGGTGTAGTGGATGTAACAGGCCCAAGAGTCAGAAGGCCATGGGTTCTCCCTCTTCACCGCTTGTCTCCTGTGTGACCTTGGGCAAGTCACTTCACTTCTCTTTGCCTCAGTTACTTCATCAGTAAAATGGGGATCGAGACTGTGAGCCCCACATGGGACAGAAACTGTGTCCATTCCAATTTCTTGTATCCACCCCAGTGCTTAGTACAGTGCCTGATACAGTAAGGGGTTTACATATATCATAATTATCATTCTTATTCCTTCCTACTCTGAGCCTCATTCTCATCCCTCTCTCACATATGGGCAGCAGAACTCTTGCTCACATGTCCCCAACCCCCTACCTGGAGCTCCCCCTCACTTCATATCCTGCAGACCTCCACCCTCTACATCATCTGAAACTATATCTCCCCCAGGAGACCTTCCCTGATTGTTTTTTAATCTCTCCACTTGGCCCAACCCCTATATCTGCTCCAGAAGTATTTAGAACTCACAAATCTCCAGAGCACTGATAGACCTATCTTTAGTCAATTAATCCATCCATCGATCAGTGGTATTTATAGAGTGCTTACTGTGTACTGAACATTGAACCAGGTGCTGGGGAGAGAGCAATACAGTAGAATTGAAAGCACCTTCCCTGCCCAAAAGGAAGTTACCATCTAGAATGGGAGACAGTGACATAAATTACTATTATGGGAAATGGGAGAGCATAGGGATAGGCACACACTCTCTTCCTTCCCCCTATCCAAAAGATACTTTAGTATCTGTCGCCCCTGCAGGACTGTAAGCTCCATGAAGGTAGGAATCCTTAACTTCTATTTTTAACCACTCAATCTCCAAGGGCTCCTTCCCCTCTGCCTTCAAACATGCCCACGTCTCCCCCATCCTAAAAAAACCCGCTCTTGACCCCACTTCCCCCTCCAGTTATCGTCCTATCTCCCTACTATCCTTCCTTTCCAAAATCTTAGAACGAGTCGTCTACAATCGATGCCTAGAATTCCTTAACTCCCATTCTCTCCTAGACCCCCTCCAATCTGGCTTCCGTCCCCTCCACTCTACCGAGACTGCTCTCTCTAAGGTCACCCATGACCTCCTTCTTGCCAAATCCAATGGCTCCTACTCCATTCTGATCCTCCTTGACCTCTCTGCTGCCTTTGACACTGTCGACCATCCCCTCCTCCTCCATACCTTATCTCATCTTGGCTTCACGGACTCTGTCCTCTCCTGGTTCTCCTCTTACCTCTCTGGCCGATCATTCTCGGTCTCCTACGCTGGAGCCTCCTCCCCCTCCCATCCTTTAACTGTTGGAGTTCCTCAAGGGTCAGTTCTTGGCCCTCTTCTGTTCTCCATTTACACTCACTCCCTCGGTGAACTCATCCGCTCTCACGGCTTTGACTACCATCTCTACGCAGATGACACGCAGATCTACATCTCCGCCCCTGTCCTCTCCCCCTCCCTTCAGGCTCGCATCTCCTCCTGCCTCCGGGACGTCTCCACCTGGATGTCGGCCCGCCACCTAAAACTCAACATGAGCAAGACTGAGCTCCTCATCTTCCCTCCCAAACCCGGTCCGCTCCCAGACTTCTCTATCACCGTGGATGGCACGACCATCCTTCCCGTCCCGCAGGCCCGCAATCTCGGCGTCATCCTTGACTCGTCCCTCTCGTTCACCCCACACATCCTATCCGTCACCAAGACCTGCCGGTTTCACCTCTACAATATCGCCAAGATCCGCCCTTTCCTCTCCACCCAAACGGCTACCTTACTATTACGGGCTCTCGTTATATCCCGGCTAGACTACTGTGTCAGCCTTCTCTCTGACCTCCCTTCCTCCTCTCTCGCCCCGCTCCGGTCTATTCTTCACTCCGCTGCCCGGCTCATCTTCCTGCAGAAACGATCTGGACATGTCACTCCCCTTCTTAAACAACTCCAGTGGTTGCCTATCGACCTCCGCTCCAAACAAAAACTCCTCACTCTAGGCTTCAAGGCTCTCCATCACCTTGCCCCTTCCTACCTCTCCTCCCTTCTCTCTTTCTACCGCCCACGCCGCACGCTCCGCTCCTCTGCCGCCCACCTCCTCACCGTCCCTCGGTCTCGCCTATCCCGCCGTCGACCCCTGGGTCACGTCCTCCCGCGGTCCTGGAACGCCCTCCCTCCTCACCTCCGCCAAACTGACTCTCTTTCCCTCTTCAAAACCTTACTTAAAAATCACCTCCTCCAAGAGGCGTTCCCAGACTGAGCTCCTCTTCCCCCTCTACTCCCTCTGCCATCCCCCCTTTACCTCTCCGCAGCTTAAGCCTCATTTTCCCCTTTTCCCTCTGCTCCTCCACCTCTCCCTTCCCATCCCCACAGCACTGTACTCGTCCGCTCGACTGTATATATTTTCGTTACCCTATTTATTTTGTTAATGAATTGTACATCGCCTTGATTCTATTTAGTTGCCATTGTTTTTACGAGATGTTCTTCCCCTTGACGCTGTTTAGTGCCATTGTTCTTGTCTGTCCGTCTCCCCCGATTAGACTGTAAGCCCGTCAAATGGCAGGGACTGTCTCTATCTGTTGCTGACTTGTTCATCCCAAGCGCTTAGTACAGTGCTCTGCACATAGTAAGCGCTCAATAAAAACTATTGAATGAATGAATGAATGAATTGCCTAGTACCCACCATGCCCAATGCCATTTTCATGTCTTGGTGTCACTTTGAGAAGCAGCATAGCCTAGTGGAAAGATCAGGGGCCTGGGAGTTGGAGGCCCTGGGTTCTAATGTTGACTCCACCACTCGACTGCTGTGTGACTTTGGGCAAGTCACTTCGCTTTTCTATGCCTCAGTTCCCCCATCTGCAAAATGGGGATTCAATACCTGTTCTCCCTCCTATTTAGTCTGGGAGCCCTACATGGGACCTGAAGGGCATCCCAGGCCGGAGGCAGGACTTGGGTGAAAGGTGAGTGGCGAGACAGACGAGAAGGTTGGCAACCAGGAATGAACCACTCTATTCCGATCCGGGTTCTTGGCACATAGTAAGCACTTAACAAATACCATCATTATTATCTACCCCAGCTCTTAATGCAGTGCTTGGCACATAGTAAGTGTTTAACAAATATCACAATTATTATTATTATGATCTTCAAATTTTTGTTCAAAGAGACGACCACTTTCTGACTGCTGCATACTAGGTTAATTGGCCTTCTTCTGTGGTTGTCTGCCAGCTAATACAATGCCACAGTGTTCAAGATCGTACTTCACTGGGTATTTAAACTTTAAAGTATTATCAACTTCATTATCAATATTCCTTAAAGTCAAAATGTGATGTGACAAGGATTGCTTCTGTGATGGTCTGAATGTATTCCTGGATCTCAATGTTGGTGATCACGCCTTGCCCCTCGGTGGCAATCAATCAGTAGCATTCACTGAACGCTTACTGTGTGCAGAGCACTTTGCTAAGTGCTTAGGAAAGTACAATAGAACTATCCCTGCCCACAAGGAGCTTACAGTCCATAGAGGAAGACAGACATTAAAATAATTTCAAGAGAGGGAAAATAATAGGGTATAAGGATATGGACATAAATGCTGTGGGGCTACTCATTACTATTATTATTTTTAGTGACTTGCCTAAAATCAAGCAGCAGGCAAGGGAAGGGGGCGGGATTAGAAGGCAGGTCTCCTGGCTCCCAGGCCCATGCACTTTCCCTTAGGCAGGTTGACTCAATCAGTGGTATTTATTGAGCTCTTACTATGTCCAGAGCATTGACTTAAGCTCTTGGGAGAGTCCAGTGCAATAGAATAGGTAGACACAATCTCTCTGACCTCAAGTTCAAGATATGAGGGAATTCTTAATTTCCCCAAACCAGCCATCCCTAGAGCTAGATTCTACAGAAGTAGATTTCAGGACTTTGCTTTATCAGCCATATCAATATTTTACTGTCGTTACAAATCTCACGCAGATGCCAAGATATTTTATGTTGCCAAATGTTGCTTTTATTTTGCAGCACATGTTGTGCGTTCTGTTTAGCAGTGAACACATCTGTTATGACAGTTTCTTTTCTTTCTTTTTTTTTGTTGTTCTATTTGGGTTCTCCAGAAGATTCCTGCTCATAAATCAGAAGCCCAACAAAGTCATATTTTATTATTTATAAACCCCGGGAAACTGCAGCACGTGCAACTGGTGTAAGTCACCCAGAATTGGAAATCACAGCTTCGAGGACGGCACTGTTAGAGGAAGCAGAAGCTTCTTTTAATGTCACTCTCCAAGTAGAAACTCCCATTTGAGCCAAAGACTCCCAGTTCTTCCATTTGCCTGCTGTGTGACTTTGGGCAAGTTACTTTGCTTCTCTGGGCCTCAGTTTCCTCATCTGTAAAATAGGGATTCTATGTCTGTTCTCCCTCCCGCTTCATTCATTCATTCAGTAGTATTTATTGAGCGCTTACTATGTGCAGAGCACTGTACTAAGCACTTGGGATGAACAAGTCGGCAACAGATAGAGACAGTCCCTGCCGTTTGACGGGCTTACAGTCTAATCGGGGGAGACGGACAGACAAGAACAATGGCACTAAACAGCGTCAAGGGGAAGAACATCTCGTAAAAACAATGGCAACTAAATAGAATCAAGGCGATGTACAATTCATTAACAAAATAAATAGGGTAACGATGACAACCCTGTTACAAGGTTTCCCTCTCCACTAAGACTCACCAGGGGTTAATGTCACCATCCACACTTATGCGTTTGCCTTCCCAATATTCACTCATTCAATAGTATTTATTGAGCACTTATTATGTGCAGAGCACTGTACTAAGCGCTTGGAATGTACAAATCGGCAACAGATACAGTCCCTGCCCATTGACGGGCTTACAGTCTAATCGGATATAATCAATATCCTGGGGAGGGGGGCGTTGCATCAGCTCCCAGATGCCTCAACCTACTCCAAGCAGACCGAGGAGTCAAAGTGAGCGATCGGATCGGAAAAGAGGAGGATTTTCGATAGCGAGCCCCATGAGGGACAGGGACTGTACCCAACCTGATTGTCCTGGACCTACACCAATGCTCAGTGCAGTGCTTAGCACATAGTAAGCAATGAACAAATACTATTTAAAAGAAAAAAATAATAATTGCTGAAACTGGGTGAGGGAGGGAGGAGCTGCCAGACTTTGTGTCCTTGGCATTTAATTATGGTACTTGTTAAGCACTTACTATGTGTCAATCACTGTTCTAAGCACTGGGGTGGATACAAGTTAATCAGGTGGGACACAATCCCTGTCCCACAGGAGTGTCACAGTCTAAATAGGAGGGAGTAGGATTTAGTCTCCATTTTATTCATTCATTCAATCGTATTTATTGCACACTTACTCTGTGCAAAGTGCTTGGGAGAGTACAACAATAAACACATTCCCTGCCCACTACAAGTTTAGAGATGGGGTAACTGAGGCCCAGAGAAGCAAGATCAATTGTTCAAGATCACACAGCGGACATGTGGCTGAGCCTGGATTAGAACCCAAATCCTCTGACTCCCAGGCCTGTGCTCATTCCACTCGGCCATGCTGCTTCTCAACTGGTTTCCAATTGGCAGAGTCATTGATTTCAACCGGAGGACCCTTGAGCCAAGAAGAGCACAAATGGACTGAAAAGGAATCACTTTGTGTGGCACCGAGAACTGTGGAGTTTGTTGTTTTCCAAACAGTCCTCCCTTCCTCAGCTAGCAGCCACTGGCCCTTCCCACGGAGTTGAATCAACATTTTCCTGAAGCAGATCTTTTGGTATGATCAATGAGAGGGGCCACCTAGAGAGGGACTGAATGATTCAGCACAGTGGGATGGGGGCAGCAGTGGGGGGAGGACAGACTGACAGTGCCTTTTAGGGTCTATAAATACCATGGAAAATTCAAGTTCAATAGCATGGGGAGTGGGGCCGGGAAAGTGATTTGTTTTGCTTGTGATTCAGGGAGAACATTGATTCTTTACACCTTCAGAGAGCAGTTCATTTGGAAGCTATTTTGATTTCAGATAGAAGAGAAATCATTTTAAGAGAACTAGAGTGCATACGCCTCGGAAATGAAAATCAGACTCCTCGGTCTCTTTTCCCCTCTGATCTTTCTAACTGATAACCTCTTTCACGACCTTGCACTGGAGGCCAAAGCCCTTTTATTATCTTCTCTGAGCGGCTTCTGGCTCTAGGTAGAGACTGACACTTGAATTCTCCACTCCACTGCAGACTGGAAGGGCTGGGGGATTTTCTTACTCACATTTTATACTGAAATATGTATGATCATATATTTCTCATGAAGCCTCAAGTTAGAATTAAGTTTGAAAGCTTTGCAAGGTAATTTATTCACTCTGCTATTCAGCCTCGAGTAACAACAAGATGTTAGCATTGCTTTCTCAATCAACTATGGGTTCTGTTAGTTCACAGCTTCTTTGGCACAAATACCTGCATTGTCATAGGGAGCTTGCTTTATCAACTGGGGCGAAATGGTACTTTCTACCACTTCCCTCCCAGTATTTTCTGCTCCTTGGTTTGTGCAGTTTGTCTTTGTTCTTGATGGTTTTTCTCCATAACAAAATTGGTTCTGTCTCAGTAGATGTTGTGGGGAGGGCTGGAGGATGTATGGGGCAATTACTAATATTTATTCTCTGAAAAAAATACAGGTATCTAGGAGATTGGCCATTTAGTTGCCTGTCAACAGCACAGAGAGAATAGTATCATTGGATTCTGTGAGGCGGGTAGTACATTTTTCAATGATGCATGGATAGACAAGGAGTTAGGAAACCAATCGAGAAGGCTAACTTCGGCTTTGGGTGCCAACGTGGCATCAATTTAGATCAAATGGAAAATATAAGGTTCTGTTCTGGGTCCCCTTTTATTTTCAATCTATACTCACTCCTTTGGAGAGTCTATCTGTGCCCACGGCTTCAACTACTACCTCTACATAGAACACACTGTGTCCAATCTGCTTATCTTGCAACTACTCAAGCATTTAGGACAGTGCTTGGCACATAGTGAGCACTTACCAAATACCATAACACACACCTCTAGCCCAAATCTCTTTTCTATCTATAATCCTGCATCTCCTTTGCCTCCAAGGCACCTCTACATGGATGTCCTGCCTCCACGTCAAGTTCGATATGTGCAAAACTAAATTCATCTTCCTTCCCAAATCCTCTCCTCCTCCTAACTTTCCTAAAACAGCTCACCATCTTCCCCACCTCTCCAGGCTTGACATTGTCTTTGACTCCACACTCTTTCAATCCCCACATTCAGTCACCAAATCCTGTTGGTTCTTCCTGCACAATATCTCTAGAATCCACCCCTTCCTCTCATCCAAACTGTCACCACTCTGGTCTGAGCAAGTATCATATCCCATCTCAACTACTGTATCAGCCTTCCAGCTGATCTTTCAGTCTCCAGGCAGTCCCCTTTCTGCTTAACTCCCCTCTAGTCTGTAAACTACCTATTCTATTGTACTCTGCCAAGTGCTTAATACAGTGTCCTGCAAACTGAAAATGCTCAGTAAATACTCTTGATTCATTGATTGATTGCCCAGGTCATTTTTCTCAAACTTTGCTTTGAACACATCTCCCCAGTCCCTCCAAAACCTCCAACGGTCACCTAACCTTCTCCACATCGAGCAGAAACTCACATTCTGTGCTTAGGTATTCAGTCAATCATACTGTTCCTTGTCATAGTTGATGAGAGCACATATCTGATCCCTTTGAATCCGTTTTCCTGCCTATTAATAGACTAACAGGTGAGCCTGTAGAGTGAGAGCCCACTTATGAAGAAAGGGAATTTTAGGAATTTCCTAGATGAACAGTTCCAAAGCTGTCTTTCACCCACCCTTCCTTCTTCCTGCCCGATGCACCGTGAAGTTCCAGCACCACCACCCCCAACCTTTCTTTGTTGAAAGGGGCTGGGTGCTCAGTGGTGAGCATTTGATTTAAGTCCAGATTAAAAATAGAACCAAACTGTAGTGGATCCCTCAGGTGCTCCACCAAGTAATGGCTTTATAAGAAGAGTTAGAGATCATTCTGACAGCCAGTCTTTACTGTAATTTGCTTGATTCTCATGGTTTGCCCAGGCAAACTTTGCACTCTCATACCTGGGATCATTTGAATGGATTTTACAGGTGAGGAGGACTTGAGTAAAGTCCTTAATGATTTTGGTTACTTTTTTTGTTTATGGTACCTGTTAAGTGCTTACCTGTTAAACTATGTGCCAAGCAAAGGCTTGGAGTCAGAGGCTCTGGGTTTTAATCCCAGTTCTGCCACTTGTGTACTGTGTGACCTTGGAAAAGTCACTTCACTTGTCTAGCCTCAGTTAACTCATCTGTAAAATGGGGATTAAGATGTGAACCCTACAGGGACAATGATTGGATCTCATTCAATAGTATTTATTGAGCGCTTACTATGTGCAGAACACTGTACTAAGCGCTTGGGATGAACAAGTCGGCAACAGATAGAGACAGTCCCTGTTGTTTGACGGGCTTACAGTCTAATCGGGGGAGACGGGCAGACAAGAACAATGGCAGTAAACAGCGTCAAGGGGAAGAACATCTCGTAAAAACAATGGCAACTAAATAGAATCAAGGCGATGTACAATTCATTAACAAAATAAATAGGGTAACGAAAATATATACAGTTGAGCGGACGAGTACAGTGCTGTGGGGATGGGAAGGGAGAGGTGGAGGAGCAGAGGAGCAGAGGGAAAAGGAGAAAATGAGGCTTTAGCTGCGGAGAGGTAAAGGGGGGATGGCAGAGGGAGTAGAGGGGGAAGAGGAGCTCAGTCTGGGAACGCCTCTTGGAGGAGGTGATTTTTAAGTAGGGTTAAGTAGGATCTGACCTGATTATCTTATATCTACTCCAGTGTTTAGTACAGTGCCTGGCACAAAGTAAGTGCTTAACAGATACCACTGTTATTATTTTATATAGGAGACACAGTCCTCAAGAGACTTTCAGATCTCCTGTGGCATCACATTCTTTCTACATGGACACTGGAAATTTTTTTCCCAGACAGGTTAGGAATAGCTGCATTCTGATACCCTAAAAGATGGTTAGATCTTCTGTATGATAATTATTGCTAAGCAGACACTGAGAATTCTGATCTGTTTGGTAGATTTTTCAGGTGAATTATTGTTTGTGGCTGCTCATTGGTAAACCTTGAAAGGGTTTTGATCATATAAGATAATTTACAAAATTGAAACAGTTCTGTCTTCATAGTCCCTCCATTCCAGAAAGCCTCCATTTGTTTCATTCATCCATTCAATCATATTTATTGAGCACTTACCATGTGCACAGCACTGTTCTAAGTGCTTGGGAAAGTATAACACAACAATAAACAGTGATAATCCCTGCCCACAACGAATCCCTGCCCACAGCGAGCTTCCAGTCAAGAGCCAGGGAGGGGAGACAGACAACAATACAAATAAATAGATATGTACATAAGTGCTGTGGGGCTGGGAAGGGGGAAGAGCAAAGGGTATAAGTCAGGGCAATGCAGAAAGGAGTAGGAGATGAGGAAAAGTGGGGCTTAGCCTGAGTAGGCCTCTTGGAGGAGATGTGCCTTCAATAAGGCTTTGAATGGGGAAGAGTAATTGTCTGTCAGATTTGAGGAGGGAGGGCATTCCAGGCCAGAGGCAGGATGGGGGCTAGGGGTCCATGGTGAGACAGGTGAGATGGAGGCATAGTGAGAAGGCTAGCAGTATGCTTCCACATATACTTAAATGCACATTGACTTTTCTGGTTTTGACCTTGTTCCTACTGCTGAATTTTGTGCTCTTGGAACCAAATTCAGATTTGAGGAGGCGCCAGGGGTTGGGGTGGTGGAGGGCTTCATCATTTAGGTTTCTCACAGGCCCATGGAGGTTTAACGCAACTCTTTCAAAGCCTCTTTGTCCAGCTTTACGCCAAGGAAGGATTGGGTTTTCGCTAAGGTATTTAAGAAATTCCCACAGGCCTGTAGTTCTGGGCTGCAGACTGGGCCCAATTCATCTGCTGAATTTAAACGACATGCCCAAAGGCAAGAATCTCTTACCTCTCTCAACAGCACTGGATAACTTGCTATTGCTCAGGAAATATTTATTAATGAGATCAATGACTCTAGAAGAGAGTAAATGTCCATGTGACTTCCCATTACATCAGCAGAAATAGTACTCGCAAATTGTGGGGATATGATGGTTTCATTAATCATTCAATCAATGAATTGTATTTACTGAGTGCTTACTGCATGCATAACACTTTACTAATTATTGGGAAAGTAAAATAAAGCAAAGTTTGTAGATACATTCCCTGCCCACAATGAGCTTATAGTCTAGGGGGAAGACAGCCATAAAATAAATTATGGCTATGTACATAAATGCTGTGGGGCTGAGGGAGGGGTGAATAAAAGATGCAAATCCAAGTGCATGGATGATGCAGAAGGGAGTGGGAAAGAAATGAAGGCCTAGTCAGAGAAGGCCTCTTGGAGAAGATGTGCTTTTAACAAGCCTTTCAAGGTGGGGAGAGTAATAATCTTTTGGGTATGGAGAGAGCATTCCAGGCCAGAGGCAGGATGGGGGTGAGCAGTTGGTGATGAGATGGATGAGATTTAAGTACATTAGGAAAACAGGAAGGTAAGGTAGGAGGGAGCAAGATGATTGAGTGCTTTAAAGCCAATAGTAAGGACTTTCTGTTTGATACAGAGGTGGATGGGTATCTACTGGAGGTTCTTGAGGAATTGGGAAACACTGACTAAAAGGTTTGTAGAAAAATGATCCGGGCAGCAGAGTGCAATAAGGACTGAAATATGGAGTGATAGGTGGCAGGAGGTCAGCAGGGAGGCTGATGCAGTAGTCAAGGAGGGATAGGATAAGTGCTTGGATCAATGTGGTAGCAGTTTGGATGGAAAGGGCAGATTTTAGAAATGTTAGAATAATTTAGAATGTGAAGGTTCAATCAACAGGATTTGGTGACAGATTGAATTCATTCATTCATTTATTCAATCATATTTATTGAGCACTTACTGTGTGCAGAGCACTGAACTAAGCACTTGGGAGAGTACAACAATAAAGAGAATATGGGAGATGAGTCAAGGATAACAACAAGGTTACGGGCTTGCGAGACCGGAAGGATGGTGGTGCTGTGTCCAATGAAAGGAACATTGGGGGAGGACAGGTTGGGGGGCTGATCTCCTTTTGTGTATATGATTCAGGGTACTTGTTGAGTTTGTTGGCGCTTAGTTACTGAAACCACAGAGATTGGAGCAGACAATAGCAAGAGTCAATCGTCTGCCTTCTGTGTCACCCTTGCACTTGGGATCTGTACCTTTTATTCACCCCACCATCAGTCCCACATCACTTCTGTACATATCAGTGATTTATTTAATGTCTGCCACTCCATCTAGACTGTAAGCTCCTTTTAGGCAAGGAACAAGTCTACCAACTCTGTTTTATTGTACTCTCCTAAGGGAAAGTACAGTGCTCTGCACACAGTAAGCACTCAACAAATACCACTGATTGAATCCAGTTCAGTTCAGTCCAGTCACAAAGCCTTTCCTTTATAATACTATGTTGTACCTCTGAAACTTTTTGTACAAAAATGAATAGTTAATATGCAGCCTAATTCTCCAATTAAAAGGGCCTGTCTCCACTGCTAGACTGTAAACTCCTCAAGGCCAGGGATTATTAGAGAAGCAGGGTGGCCTAATGGAAAGAGTACGGGCCTGAGAGTAAAAGAATCTAGCCCCACAGCACTTATGTCCATATCTGTAATTTATTTATTTATATTAATGTCTATCTTCCCCACCCCACCAGATTTTAAGAGCTCGTTGTGGGCAGGGAATATGTCTGTTTATTGTTGTACTGTTTTCTCCCAAGCGCTTAGTACAGTGCTTTGCACATAGTAAGCCCTCAGTAAATACAATTGAATGAATGAGTGGAGCAGGAATCAGTGGAATTGAGGAGAGAGGGGAAGAGGGGCATGGAAGGGCAGGGAATGTGTCCACCAACTCTGTTACATTGTACTCTCCCAAGAGCTTAGTACAGTGCTCTGCACACCGTAAGAGGTCAATAAATACCAGTGATTAATCGATCGGAAGGGTCAGCAGATACTGACGTGGATGTTCAAGTCCTGGAGGATAACTATAGGGATGAAGAAAGAGAGAAGGGATGTGAAAAAGGGATAGGAATGATTCAGAAAGTTGGAGGTGGGGTTTGGATTGGGAGGGGCGGGGGGGGGGGCAGAGATGACCGTGATTAATGGGCAGAGCACAGACCTGGGAGTAAATTCTAATCACAGATCTGCCACTTGTGTTCTATGTGACCTTGAACAAGTCATTTCATTTCTCTGTGCTTCAGTTACCTCATCTGTAAAATGGGGATTAAGATGGTGAGCTCTACTGTGGGACAGTGACTGTGTCCAGCCTGTTCATCTTGTATCTTCCTCAGTGCCTAGTATAGTGCCTGGCATATAGTAAGTGCTTAACAAGTACCATAAAAAACGGTCAGGGAGAGAGAAAGATATGGGACACAGTTGATACCACAGGGCTGAAGTGAGATCAGAGCCTGCCTGCTCCATCCAGTCTCTCCTTCCTGACTCTAGCTATCTGAAAGGGGAGGGTTTAAAAGGAACAGGGAGGGTGAGAGGGAAGGGCGAGAAAAACCAGACTATGATGTCACACATCTTTAAAATCCTCCCTTTCCTGTCCATCCAAACTGCTACCACAGTAATACAAGCACTCATCCTATCCTGCCTGGATTAATGCATCCGCTTCCTTGCTGATCTCCCAGCCTCCTGTATCTCCCCACTCCCGTCCGTACTTCATTCTGCTGCCCAGATCATTTTTCTATTAAAACGTTCAGGACATGTTTCCCCACTCCTCAAAAAACTCTAGTGGTTGCCCATCCATCTCTACATTGAAAAAAAACCCAAAACTCCTCATCATTAGCTTTGAAGCACTCAGTCACCTTGCCCCCTCCTACCTCAGCTTGCTACTCTCCTTCCCAGCCCACCCACTTTTGTTCCTCTGCCTACCCCTTGCCCACATCCTGCCTCTGGCCTGGAATGCCCTCCCTCTTCAAGTGTGACAGACAATTACTCTCCCCACTACTTCAAATCCATATTGAAGGCACACCTCCTCTAAGAGTACTTTCCTGATCAAGAACTCGCCCCGCCGCCCAACTTCCTCTTCTCCCACTCCCTTCTGCATCACCCTGACCTGCTCTCTTTGTTCTTCCCTCCTCCCAGTGCCACAGCACTTATGTCGATATCTGTCATTTATTTTTATTAATGTCTGTCTTTTCCCATCTAAACTGTAAGCTCATTGTGGGCAAGGAATGTGTACTTTCAAATACAATTGACTGAATGTCATTCCTTTGCAGCTGTGATCAGTCCCCTCCTCTGTTCTCTCTCACCCCAGCCCGCACACTCTGCTCCTCTAACACCAACCTACTCATTCTATCTCAATCCCCTCTATCTCATCGTTCACTCCTTGCCCACATCCTCCTTCTGGCCCAGAACTCCCTCACTCTTCAGATCTGACAGACCACCACTCTCCTCATCCCCATCTTTAAACCCTCCTAAAATCATGTCCTTCAGGAAGCCTTTCCTGTCTAAGATCACCTCCACACCCTATTCCCCCATTCTTCTGTGTGGCCTAGGCACTTAGGTCTTCCCTCTAAGTACTTTGATACTCTCCCCACCCCCAACCCCACAGCACTTCTGTACAAATCCTTCTACTCTCCTGCCTTCCCTATCTGTAAGTTATCTTCACACCTATCTTCCCCTCTAGGCTTGTAAGCACCTTAGTACTGTCAATCAGTAGCATTTATTGAGCCTTTACTGTATGCAGAACACTGTTTTAAAACCTTGTCTTATACCATCAAGTCATCTCCTACCCATAGCCATAGTGATGCCATGGACACATCTCTCCCAGAATGCCCCACCTTTATATGCAATCCTTCCGGTAGTGGATCCATAGAGTTTTCTTGGTAAAAATACAAAAGTGGTTTACCAATGCCTCCTTCCACACAGTAAACTCAAGTCTGCACCCTTGATTCTCTCCCATGCTGCTACTGCCCAGCACAGGTGAGTTTTGACTTGTAGCAGATTGTCTTCCACTCGCTAGCCACTGCCCAAGCTAGGAATGGAATGGGTAGGTCTCTGCTTAACTCTCCCTACTGTAGTCGAGACTGGTAGAGGACTGGGAACTCTCCAGGTGTGACCCTGAGAGGTGATTAAAGGCTTAGAAGAGTACAATATAACAATATAACAGACACATTCATGGCCCACACCTAGCTTACAATCTAGAATAATGTACAGTGGTCTGTACAGTGCTCTGAGCACAGTAAGCACTAGATAAATATCACTGATTGATTGTTTCTCTTCCCCTGGGTCCAAGGTCCACAGACAGCACAACGTCCTGCCTGTGGCCCACAATCCTCTCCACTACCCCACCCTTGCCCTCATCCCCCACTTCACCCCAGCCTACACACTCTGATCCAGTCTCATTCCCCCTCTCCATCCCCCAAATCCTGTGCCTACAAGGTTCCTTCTGCCTGGAACAGCCTGCCGGCCACTCTCTGCCCTGCTTCCTTGTCCTCATTCATTCAACAGCATTTATAGAGTGCTTACTGTGTGTAGAGCACTGTACTAAGCTCTTGGGAAAGTCCAATACAGCAAAAAAGAGAGACAGTCCCTCAACCAGTACTTAATACAGTACCTGGAAAATAGTAAGCATTTTACAAATTACCAGAAATTTTTAAAAAAACCAACACGACACAGGCCGGTCTTGCCCTAGCTCTCTTCTGACTGACTTCTGGATGGCCCTGTTACACAAAACCATCTCTGCCCCTCAGTGGCCAGAAGCTATTCTGATGTCAATCTCTTGTAGATTGCCGGTTCCCTGGGGGTCTCTGGGCTACCATGGTTTCAGTCGGACCTCCTACTGTTCACGCAGCTTCTCTTCCCCCTCCCTTCCTCCCCAGGGCCTTGCAGACAGGAAACCAGCTGGGATCCTGGCTGCCTTCTAGAGAAAGGTAAATGACAGGGAAAGATTACAGACAAACAGTGGAAAGCACTGTTAATTAGCTAATTGTTGGCAAGAACAATAGGAATCCATGCTCCTGTTCTAACAATTTAGCAAACTAATATTCTTCCCAACAGTAAATGCCTTTGGTGTATAGGAGACAAATGTTCAATATTAGCACATTTTCTACATGAAAGGCACAGAGTGGTAAAGGTTGGGGGCCGAATAGGCCCTCCTGCCTGCAAAAATCTGCTCAGAACAACATCGACTGCAGTCCACCTGGGTCACGGACACCCTTCCTTGATGTGTCTCCACATCCTCTGCATCCCGGGCTTCCTTCCCCTGAGGAACGGGATTTGATCTGATACCATCTGCCATAATGCACAATATATCTTTCTCAGGTCTTGATTGGAAGTAAACAGGAGAGATCAGATGCTACATTGCCCATCCTTTAGTAGCAGGTAATAGTAAACTTACCTCTTCAAACCCGAATTCTCCATCTCATGAACCCCAGGGGACCCCAGATTTGTATCTTTTAATTTGAGGTATGTATGCTCTACTGAAAAGGACTCACCTTATCTTGGGTGCATGCCCACGATTAGGAATGTTTTTAAAATGAAAACTAAGTTACAGTGTTAAAGTGAGACAAAGCGAGAGTTGACTGTCTTCATAATACTGAAAAACAGATCAGTTGAGCCGGTTAGCCTCAGACCAAATACTGTCTGAATGGAAAATGTACCAGCTTTATTAACAGCAGGGCTAGCAGACTTCTTAATTAGTTTCTCATAGTGCCAGGAACTTAGTTAGTGGGCCCTGCTGCAGATTCAGAGAGGGGAGGACTGGTCTGGGAATCAGAAGACCTGGGTTTCCAGTCTCTGCTTTGCCTCTGGACCTCTGCCATCAGCGGGGAAGTTTTCTGACCAAAAAGCCACCTGGAGCATTCCGTGAGGTGGACGAGCTCCGTGGAAATCTGGAAAACCAACTAGTCAAGATAGGTGGCAAAGGCCATGTGGGCTAGTGAGACAACTGTCTGCTGGGCCACTCAAGCAGAGTCAACTACTTTCTCTCTGTACCCCAGGTCCCAGAAGGAACATAGCGGGCAACAATGAGAGAGGGTGAGCAACCCCACACAGACCATGGGGCGAGAATCATGCAGATTCTTGGTCCTGAGGTCTCAGGACTGAAGCTTGTCCATCATTCCCAATGGACTATACTGTAGGCGATCCGCTACCGACTACTACGGTTTAGAACCTTGGTGAATTACTCCGAGGGGATAAACAAGGCCAAAACAAGTTTATTTCACTCCCAACTCCCAGCCCCCTGTCCGAATTATAGGGCGAACCCTTGAGGGAAGGGAAGCGCACCCAAGTCCTTTGTTCTTCTCCTTTTATAGTTTGTTAACATGCCCGTAGGCATTGTCTCGTTTCTGCTCGCCTTTTGATAAGGAACCAGTAGGTGCTGGGGGAAACCTCGCCCTTGGGGCTTGAAGCCCCCCCACAGTGTCCTCTCCCGTAGTCAGTATACCTGCCTTGGACTGCCCACTCGCTGTTTTTGGGCCGTCCCTCTATTCGCCCATGACCACCCTTCCTCAATACGAAAGAAGGCAGTGTGGCCCAGTGGACAGAGTGCAAGCCTGGGAGTCAGAAGGACCTGGGTTCTAGAGTAGGAGCAAGACTTAGTGGAAAGAGCCAGGGCTTGGGAGTCATAGGGTGTGGGTTCTAATCCCCTCTCCACCACTTGTCTGTTGTGTGACCTTGGGCAAGCCACTTAACTTCTCTGTGCCTCAGTTACCTTATCTGTAAAATGGGGATTAAGATTGTGAGCCACACGTGGGACAACCCGATTAACTTGTATCTACCCCAGTGCTTAGAACCTGCTTGGCACATAGTAAGTGCTTAAATACCATAATTAATATTATTATAATCCCAGCTCTGCCATTTGTCTGTGTGACCTTGGGTGAATCACTTAACTTCTCTGGGCCTCAGTTTTCCTCATATGCAAAATGGGGCTTAAGACTGTGAGCACCATGTATAATGCCTGTCTACTTCTTTTGTTATGTTGTCTGTCTCCCCCTTCTAAACTGTGAGCCTGTTGTTGGGTAGGGATTGTCTCTATCTGTTGCCAAATTGTACTTTCCAAGTGCTTAGTACAGTGCTCTGCACATGGTAAGCGCTCAATAAATACGATTGAATGAATGAATGGACAGGGACTTTGTCCAACCTGATTAGCTTGTATCTACCCCAGTGCTTAGAACAGTGCCTGGTATATAATAAGCGCTTAACAAATACCACATTTATTATTAGTTTTCCAGAATGATGTTTGGCATTTGTTGCCTGTAAATTAGCTAAATGAGGAGTTGAGATGAATCTTGCAATCTAATAGGGGAGACAAGAGGATACAAATTCTTTATAAATTGTTTGGTCAGGATAAATGGAAAAAGTGAAAAATTCCTTAAATTAGGAAATATTAGAAATATTCTTTGATATAGACTCAATAAGTCCAATATTATAATTAACTTTATGTGCCAAGGAATTTGATGGAATAAAGGATGAAACAAAATTAGAGTGACTTCTTCCCTTGTGAAAAGTCATTATTTTAGTAATTTGGTCAACAAAGGTAGTTATATTATCCTGCTCATCTGTGGAAAATGCTTTAAGACAAAGATGATTCTGTGATAAGAATTAATTAAAATCAACCATCTGGTTTGAAGAGTTCTATAAAGGAAAAAGTATATTATTTTGAAGGTTTTTAAAATAGTACAACATAAAAGAATGAAATGAGTTCATTTTTTCATGAAATGTTTGGTAATTGAGTGTGTGTGGGGGAGGGAGGGGAGCATACATGTTTGTGTGTAAGCATGTGTGACTTGAGTTGAAAAAACTAGGCCTAACAAATACCTGATGTATGTATTAATACATATATGTGCATACATGCCTAAATATTCAATAAATACTATTGAATAAATATATGAATGAAAATTATACAGTTGTCCTTTGTGCTCAAAGAAGATTCTACAAATGGTGAAATTTACCCATATGTGTGTGTGTGTGTTCACACAAGCATATGCATGCCTATGTGTGACTGAAAAGGCCATAGTGTAATAGTACTTTTATAGCAATATAACACACATTGCTTCATCTGACCCGTGTACTGAAGTAAGACCCCTCAGAAGTTTGCATTTTTTCTCTGTGTGTGTGTGTATGTGTGTGTGTGTGTGTATACCCTTTAATCAAAGTAAATAGTAGTAGTATAATAATAATTATGGTATTTGTTAAGTGCTTTTGATGTGCCAATCACTGTTCTAAGCACTGGGGTAGATACAGGGTAATGATGTGGTCCCACATGGGGCTCACAGGCTTAATCCCCATTTTACAGATGAGGTCACTGAGGCACAGAGAAATGAATAGACTTGCCCAAAGTCACACAGCTGATAAGTGGTGAAGTTGGGATTAGAACCCAGATCCTCTGACTCCCAAGTCTGTGCTCTTTCCACTAAGCCACGCTGCTTCTAATATAGTAATAGAAATGATAGTAGCAGTAGTGTTTATTGAGCACCCAGTTGGTATGGTGCACTGTAGTGGGCACCTGGGAAGTATAGAATAAAAAGAGTGACGTTACCTGTCCACAAGGAGCTCACACTCTAACGAGAGGGACAAATGGAAAACAATATCCACAAATCAAGTGGTCAAAATAAATTGAGTGGACACATATACATGAGTGTCTAGCAGAGTGTAAAGGAGCTCATAATTGGTAGAGCTGGCCGAAGAGATGATATGGCATGAAGAGATAATAATGTTGGTATTTGTTAAGCGCTTACTATGTGCAGAGCACTGTTTTAAGCGCTGGGGGGATACAGGGTAATCATGTTGTCCCACGTGAGGCTCACAGTCTTAATCCCCATTTTACAGATGAGGTAACTGAGGCTCAGAGAAGTTAAGTAACTTGCCCACAGTCACACAGTTGACAAGTGGCAGAGCTGGGGTTTGAACCCATGACCTCTGATTCCCAAGCCCATGCTCTTTCCACTGAGCTACGCTGCTTCTCGAGATGATAGAAGCAGTGTGGCTTAGTGGAAAGAGCATGGGCTTGGGAGTTAGAGGTCATGGGTTCTAATCCCTCTATGCTATTTATCACCTATGTCACTTTAGGCAAATCATTTAACTTCTCTGGGCCTTAGTTACCTCATCTGTAAAATGGGGATTAAGACTGTGAGCCTCACGTGTGAGCCCCATATGGGACAACCTGATTACCTTGTATCTACCCCAGCGCTTAGAATGGTGCTTGACACATAGTAAGCGCTTAACAAAAACCATCATTATTATTACTATGGCTCAGGGGGCTGGGAAACCAATCATCCGGGAAAGCTTGGTGGAGAAGATGGGTTTCAGGAGGACTTTGAATGTGTCAAGACCTGGGATCTATCTGATGTGGGAAGGGAGAGAGTTCCAGGTTTGGGAGTTCCAATTTGTTTGAAGTTCTGATAAGATCTAGCACTTATCTACTTAATGTCAGACTGCCAGATACAGGGTAGTGAGAGTTTAATAAAATGGGATTTTCTGGTGTGTGGGAGAAGAATACATTTGGTTCTACCAAACCTATTAACATGCATTACATATTGATCTGTTAAAAGCCTAAATGAATGCAGTAGATATAACATGTTTCTGGTCCAGACCTGATTCCCTTAAGAGGGTCCAATCTGCAACTGGAACTGTATATAAAGATTCATAGAGCTGGTGGGGCAGAGGGAGAGGTTGACAGCTCAATGAACATAATATCCCTTCAATATCCTTTCAGGTAGGGTACCCTAAACTATTGCAGAGACTGAGAAGCTATCCTGTAATAATAATGTTGGTATTTGTTAAGCGCTTACTATGTGCCGAGCACTGTTCTAAGCGCTGGGGTAGACATAGGGGAATCAGGTTGTCCCTCGTGGGGCTCACAGTCTTAATCCCCATTTTACAGATGAGGGAACTGAGGCACAGAGAAGTTAAGTGACTTGCCCACAGTCACACAGCCGACAAGTGGCAGAGCTGGGATTCGAACTCATGAGCCCTGACTCCAAAGCCCATGCTCTTTCCACTGAGCCACGCTGCTGTATTCTCCTTGCAACATGAAATCCAGGTCCATTGCAGCTCAGAGAGATTATCTTTTGTTTCATCCCCTCTGGAGAAGGAGAACCAATTGGCCCCATTATGTGGGAAACAGATGATTATCAATACATTTATCAAGCACCCAGTATAGTCCATTATACTCAGTGGGTGCTCAATAAATACCATCACTACTACAACACTCTCCCTTATGTTATAAGTGCATGTTTTAAAAGACACTTGAGCTAAAACATGATTAGGAAGTTAGGGAACATCCTTCTGATGACATGAGCTGTTCAGATTTGTAATGCCAACCTACTCACTGTTTCTTGTTCTCGTGTCTTGCTCACCATTAAATTCTTGCTCATGGCCTCCCTTCTGCCTGTAACTCCCTCCCATTCACATCTAGTAGACCCCTGCTCTCCCCATCTTCGAAACCTGAGATTATATCTACTCCAGGAAGCCTTCCCCAATTTTTTATGGTACTTGTTAAGCACTTACTATGTGCCAGGCACTGTACACTGGGGTAGATACAGGATAATCAGGTTGAACAAAGTCCTCGTCCCAGTTGGGCCCCACAGTCTAATTCCTCACCTCTCTAGCCAATTTCCCCTCCTCTCTAGCCGATTTCACTCCTAATACCACTTCACCGCTTTTGCATTTCCTAAGCACTTTGGCCCTTTTATAGCACTTATGGAATTAATCAGTGGTATTGATTGAGTGCTCACTGTGTGCCAAGCATTACACTAAGCACTTGGGAGAGATCGTGTCTCCTCCAAGAAGACTTCTCTGATCAAGCCCAGCAGCGTGGCTCAGTGGAAAGAGCAAGGGCTTGGGAGTCGGAGGTCATGGGTTCTAATCCCAGCTCCGCTGCTTGCCAGCTGTGTGACCGTGGGCAAGTCACTTAACTTCTCTGTGCCTCAGTTACCTCAGCTGTAAAATGGGGATTAAGACTGTGAGCCTCACATGGGACAGCTTGATTACCTTGTAAATCTACCCCAGAGCTTAGAACAATGCTCTGCATATAGTAAGCGCTTAACAAATACCAACATTATTTTACCTGGCTCCCTCTCCTTTCTTCATCATCTGGATCTGCATCACTTGGATCTGTACCCTTTGAGAATTTTATATTCTCCCCTGCCCCAACCCTACAGTACTTATGTACATTTATGTTATATATCATTAGGTATCATTTATAATAATGTCTGCCTCCCCCTCTAGACTGTAAGCTTGTTGTTACCAGGGAATGTGTCTACCAACTGTTACATTCTACTTTTCCAAGCAGTTAGTACAGTGCTCTGCACATAGTAAGTGCTTAATAAATACCATTGCTTGATTGATACAATACAGTTGGTAGACATGATGTATATAGCTTTATATTCATTCATTTCACTCAATTGTATTTATTGAGCACTTACTGTGCACAGCAATTCAGCAGCTTCCCTAATCTGTAATTTATTTTAGTGTCTGCTTCCCCCATTATATCATGGACACCTTAAGGGCCGGAATCACGTCTAGATTGTGAGCCTATTGTTGGGTACGGGTTGTCTCTGTTGCCGAATTAGACTTTCCAAGCGCTTAGTACAGTGCCCTGCACACAGTAAGTGCTCAGTAGATAAGATTGAATGAATTAATGTCTATTAACTCAATTTTCCTCTCCCAGATGCTCAGTACTAGGGCTTGCAAAATTGTAATCAGTTAAAAGCAGCTGTTGAGCACTAGAGCAGCTTGGTTGTTTACCTCTTGTTAATTCAATCACATTTATTGAGTGCTTACTGTGTGCAGAGCACTCTTATGTGGACTTCATCCCAACCACCTCTCCCATTTACCAAAAGCATTTCAAATTGGTTATTTATCCTCTGATGCTCTGGCCCTGAACCCAATTCTGATACCCCTGCAAATTTAGTAAGCATTAGCCCAATCACATCATCCCGGCACTTTGAAGAAAATAATGTACAAGGAGGCTTCAGGTTCAAGACCAGAATAAATGAATCAACTCCTTTAGCCTAAGGAATGCAACCAGTTTCTCACCTAACTACCAATCGAATGACCTAACTTATGTTCCCCCAGTGTTCATATATGACCTTATATTTGTAGGGGGATTTTATCTGTCCAAAACTTTTCTATGTCAGTGATCTCATTTTGTTCTCTAAACAGCCATGGAAGAAGGGAGAGGAGTGCATTATTACTCCTATATGACAGAGGAGGAAAATGAGGCTCAGAGAGGTTAAGTGATTTACCTATGGTCACACAGCAGGCCAGAGTTGGGACTAAAAATCTCCTCATTCCACTAGATTTATGCTGCTTCCCCAAGTATTTGTATTGAGGGGTCTATTGGATCAGATAAAACATTTAAAAAAATATGCCAAAGTCCAGTTTGACATAGATCACGCCCCCAAGATCCATGGACCCTGAACCCTGTCAAAGAAACAGAGTCAAATCATTTGACCGACACCGCCTTTCAAAAAGTGGCTGATTATATTTTCATATCACTTTTTCTCCTAGGGATTGGCGAATTTCTTTGGCAATTTTTTTTTCTTTCCATTCTTTCCCCAGGTAAGGTGTAGCCTTCTTACATGGAATGAATTATCATCATGTGTTTATCTCAGCTCTTAATGCAGGATAGTGATGTTAATACTGGTGATGACGATGGAAATGGAATCTCCCATCAAAAACAGTGGCCCATACTTGGTCCCAAGACTTCCAGAATTGATAGCCAATGGTGATTCATGTAGCACTACTCACATTCTTTCATTCCTGCCTGTTGTAGGAACATCTAAGATGCTCAAACCAGGAACTCAGACTTCTTCCTCCTGGTGCAACAAATAGCACAAATAAATGAAGTAGATTGTTGACAAGCATGTGTCCACACCACTGGGCTTGCCTGTGAATTAGTCAAACCGATGAACTGCAAGTTCAGAGTCTGTTTGATTATCTCGTTCTTTAATCCACCTCATCTTGCTACTTACTTCCCGAGCACGGAGTGCTGTCTCGGTGTTTATTAATAATAATAATGATTGTTAAGCGCTTACTATGTGCCAATCCAATATGTGCCTATGTGTTCTAGGCACTGGGGTAGATACAAGGTAATCAGGTTGTCCCATGTGGGGCTCACAGGCTTAATCCCCATTTTACAGGTGAGGTAACCGAGGCACAGAGAGGTTAAGTGACTTGCCCAAAGTCACACAGCTGACAAGTGACAGAGCTGGGATTATAACCTGCAACCTCTGACTCCCCAGTCCGTGCTTTTTCCACTAAGCCACGCTGCTTCTCTTCTGAAACTCTAGCATAAAGTAGCAACTCCTCATCAATTGGCAGGAGATTCCTCTCCGTCTGGACATGCTAACTAGTTTTCTTGCCAAGGTTTTTGTTTGTGTGTTTGATTATTTACTGGTTGAGCAGCTGTTTCCTTAAAAATATCATTCTGCTATTTTTTTTTTTTCTAAAATGTTTTGCCCAGTTGTCAAAATTCCACTGGCAACGATCCTACTATGCAGTCTAGAGTTAACTTCTTTTGAGATATAGTGTTCCTGTTGATGGGAACTCACAAATGAGCCACTCGAGGAACTCACTCAGTCTCCTCTAGTGCGGCAGGATGGTCACACTGGCCTTAAATTGGAATTGAAGGCACATAGTGCTCATCTGCGCCTCCTCCGCCTCCCCTGGGGAGCTGAGCCTCGGACCACCCGGCCCCACGCCCGCCTCAGCCTTTCGCAACCTGGACCTCTGCACCCCTGCTCGGGAACTCCGACACTAAGGATCTTCGCCCCCACAGACCCCCAGCCACCAGCTCCCATTCCACGCCCCCTGCTCGGGCCCGGGGACATTGCGCTCCCCTTCTCGACCCTGGGGACATTGTGCTCCCCTGCTCGGCCCTAGGGACATTGTGGCCGCTGGAAACATTGTGTCCCCCGGAAACATTGTGTCCCCCTGCTCGGGCCCGGGGACATTGTGCTCCCCAACCGCTCCCCGACTCCGCCCGAGGCGGCCATTTTGGGAAGCCCCCACTCCGCCTGAGGCGGCCATTTTGGGAAGGCCTCACTCCCTCTTCCCCCTTGAGGTGATTCATCTCCCCCGCCCCCGCCCTAGGCGACGACATCATTGTTCTCACCATGTTACCTTACCTTAGCTGCCGCCTACGGCCGCAACCCATCCCGGACAACCTCAGGGCCCCCCCCGCCACCACAGGGACATTTGGTCATGAGCTCTGGGACTCTCTCGGCCGCTGGCCGCTTGACTTTGAGTCTGATCGGGTAGGGTCGGCTCGTCCCCCGACCCTGGTCATCGCCTGCTTATTAACACTATTGTATTATGTCTTACTGTACCATGTTGCTATATTAGCGATTTCGCTTGTTATTGTTTATTGTCGTCAGTGCTGCCACCCACCTCTCTGGCCTCACCAGCCGCCTGACTTTGAGTTTGATCAGGTCGCCCCTTAATCGAGCCTACCCCCGACCCTGGTCATCGCCCGCTTATTAACACTACAATATTGTATCATACTGTATCATGTTGCTATATTAGCACTACTGTATTGTATCATACTGTATCATGTTGCTATACTACCGATTTCGTTTGTTACTGTTTATTGTTGTCAGTGCTGCCACCCACCTGTCTGGCCTCGCCATGTCCCTCGTCCCCCCCTCCTCCCTCCCGCCCCTTCCTATCCTCCCTTTCCCCTTCCCCTCTCTCACTCAGCTCTTTCCCGCTCTCTCCTCTGTCTCCTCCCCCCCTCCCCTCCCCCGCCCTAGAACCCCACTTTACCAGCACTACCCCTCCTCCCCCTCCCCCTACTCTTCCCCCCACCAAACCCCCTCCTCACCCCCTCCCCCCTTCTCTCTTCCCCACCCAAGCCCCATCCCAGTCCTCTTGTCCCACCGCTACCCCTCATCCCCCTCTCCCCATCCAGGGCCCCGCCACCTCCTTCCCATCCAAACCCCCCCCCCGCCCTTCCCCCCCTCCCCCCCTTGCACCCACAGCTACTTTCAAGTGTGGCCTCTGGAACCCCCGCTCTATTACAGGTAAGCTACCTTTCGTCCATGACCTTTTCCTCTCCCGCTCTCTCCTCCTCCTCACCCTTTCAGAAACGTGGCTCATTCCCGAAGACACGGTCTCCGCCGCCGCTCTCTCCAGTGGAGGCCTCTCCTTCTTCCACTCCCCCAGACTCACCGGTAAGGGAGGCGGCGTCGGCTTCCTCCTCTCACCCCGTTGCCGCTTCCGCACTATCCCTCCTCCCCCCTCCCTCTCCTTCGAAGCCCATATCATTCGCCTCTACCACCCCCTCTAGATACTTGTCGCTGTCATCTACCACCCTCCCGGTCCCACCTCCGACTTCTTCAACCACCTTGACCCCTTTCTCACCTTCCTTCTCTCCTTCTCTCTACCCACTCTGATCCTCGGAGACTTCAACATCCATACGGATGTACCCGACGACTCCTCTGCTGCCCGCCTGCTATCCCTCCTCGACTCTGCCGGCCTCCTCCTCCACCATACCGCGCCCACTCACCGACTCGGTCACACCCTCGATCTCGTCATCTCCTACCGCTGCACTATCTCCTCCCTCACCGACTCTGAAATCCCTCTCTCTAACCATAACCTTCTCACCTGCCTCATCTCTCATACTCCCTCCTCCTGCAAATCTTCGCTACTGCCCCACAGAGACCTCCGCTCTCTCGATCCCATGCGTCTTTCCAAAAGCATCTCTCCTCACCTTGCCGCCCTATCCTCACTTCCCAGTCTCGACGATCAGGTCTCCGCTCTCAACTCCACCCTCTCTATCCATCTCAACTCTCTCGCCCCCCTTTCCATCCGCCGCTCTCACTCCACTAACCCACAGCCCTGGATCACCTCCTCCGTCCGCCTCCTACGCTCCTATGCTCGAGCTGCTGAGCGCTGCTGGCGAAAGTCCAAGCACCAAGCCGACCTCACAAACTTCAAATTTATCCTTTCCTGCCTTAACTCTGCCCTCTCCTCCGCCAGGCAAAACTTCTTCTTCTCCCTCATTGACACCCATGCCCATCACCCCCGCCGATTGTTCCGGACCTTTAACTCTCTCCTTAGGCCCCCTGTTCCTCCCCCTCCCCCATCTCTCACCCCCAATGATCTGGCCACCTATTTCCTCACGAAAATCAACACAATCAGGTCTGAGCTCCCCAAAGTCACCCCTCCGCCTCTCCCCTCCCCCGCACCAACCCTCTCCCCTACTTTCCCATCCTTCCCGGCAGTATCCTAAGAGGAGATCTCCTTCCTCCTCGCAAGTGCCACCCCCTCCACCTGCGCCTCAGACCCCATTCCCTCTCACCTTATTAAAACCATCGCCCCTGCCCTCCTCCCTTCCTTAACTTCTATTTTTAACCACTCAATCTCCAATGGCTCCTTCCCCGCTGCCTTCAAACATGCCCACGTCTCCCCCATCCTAAAAAAACCCGCTCTTGACCCCACTTCCCCCTCCAGTTATCGCCCTATCTCCCTACTACCCTTCCTTTCCAAAATCCTAGAACGAGTCGTCTACAATCGATGCTTAGAATTCCTTAACTCCCATTCTCTCCTAGACCCCCTCCAATCTGGCTTCCGTCCCCTCCACTCTACCGAGACTGCTCTCTCTAAGGTCACCCATGACCTCCTTCTTGCCAAATCCAATGGCTCCTACTCCATTCTAATCCTCCTTGACCTCTCTGCTGCCTTTGACACTGTCGACCATCCCCTCCTCCTCCATACCTTATCTCACCTTGGCTTCACGGACTCCGTCCTCTCCTGGTTCTCCTCTTACCTCTCTGGCCGGTCATTCTCGGTCTCCTTCGCTGGCGCCTCCTCCCCCTCCCATCCTTTAACTGTTGGAGTTCCTCAAAGGTCAGTTCTTGGCCCTCTTCTGTTCTCCATTTACACTCACTCCCTCGGTGAACTCATTTGCTCTCACGGCTTTGACTACCATCTCTACGCAGATGACACGCAGATCTACATCTCCGCCCCTGTCCTCTCCCCCTCCCTTCAGGCTTGCATCTCCTCCTGCCTCCGGGACGTCTCCACCTGGATGTCGGCCCGCCACCTAAAACTCAACATGAGCAAGACTGAGCTCCTCATCTTCCCTCCCAAACCCAGTCCTCTCCCAGACTTCTCTATCACCGTGGATGGCACGACCATCCTTCCCGTCTCTCAGGCCCGCAATCTCGGTGTCATCCTTGACTCGTCTCTCTCGTTCACCCCACACATCCTATCCGTTACCAAGACCTGCCGGTTTCACCTTTACAATATCGCCAAGATCCGCCCTTTCCTCTCCACCCGAACGGCTACCTTTCTGCTACGGGCTCTCGTTATATCCTGGCTAGACTACTGTGTCAGCCTTCTCTCTGACCTCCCTTCCTCCTCTCTCGCCCCACTCCAGTCTATTCTTCACTCCGCTGCCCAGCTCATCTTCCTGCAGAAATGATCTGGGCATGTCACTCCCCTTCTTAAACAACTCCAGTGGTTGCCTATCAACCTCTGCTCCAAACAAAAACTCCTCACTTTAGGCTTCAAGGCTCTCCATCACCTTGTCCCTTCCTACCTCTCCTCCCTTCTCTCTTTCTACCGCCCACCCCGCGTGCTCCGCTCCTCTGCCGCCCACCTCCTCAATGTCCCTCGGTCTCGCCTATCCGGCCGTCGACCCCTGGGCCACGTCCTCCCGCGGTCCTGGAACGTCCTCCCTCCTCACCTCCGCCAAACTGATTCTCTTCCCCTCTTCAAAACCCTACTTAAAACTCACCTCCTCCAAGAGGCCTTCCCAGACTGAGCTCCTCTTCTCCCTCTACTCCCTCTACCACCCCCCCATACCTCTACCGCAGCTAAAACCTCTTTTCCCCCTTTCCCTCTGCTCCTCCACCTCTCCCTTCCCATCCCCACAGCACTGTATTCGTCTGCTCAACTGTATATATTTCCATTACCCTATTTATTTTGTTAATGAATTGTAATTGCCTTGATTCTATTTAGTTGCCATTGTTTTTACGAGATGTTCTTCCCCTTGACTCTATTTATTGCCATTGTTCTTGTCTGTCCGTCTCCCCCGATTAGACTGTAAACCCATCCAACGGCAGGGACTGTCTCTACCTGTTGCCGACTTGTTCATTCCAAGCGCTTAGTACAGTGCTCTGCACATAGTAAGCGCTCAACAAATACTATTGAATGAATGAATGAATGAATGAATGAATGAATGAAAAAACGATTGGGCAGGCAGTGTCAGTTGCATTACACTCCCGGGGTTGAGTGGGATTTGCTTGGCTTTTTGCTGCTCTGCTGTGCCCTGTGATCCCAATTTAAGCACCAGATTAAGTACAGGTCCCTATTGATTAGACATGTACTAGTTGCCAAGCACTGTGTTGAGCACCTGGGTAAATGAGATAATCAGAACAGATGCAGTCCCTGTCCCACATGGGGCTCTCAGTTTAAAAGGAGGGGGAAAGAAAGTACCTTAGGTCCATTTTACAGATGAGGAAGGTAAGGCCTAGGGAGGATTTGCCTCAAATCACCCAGCAAGCCAGGAGCAGAGCTGGGATTAGACCTCAGGAATCGTGACCCCCCTCCTGGGTGCTCTCTTTCCTAGACCTTGCTGATCCCTTCTGCCTAGCTTAGAGTGAGAGGGAAGTTTGCAATCCCATATTGGTCATACATAGTCCTTCGCTTCTTGCTGGGGAATAAATGACCTCAGAGGGTTGGAGAAAAGGAGACTATAGGAGGTAAACCCAAAGGAGGAGGAGGTATCACAAAACTGGGGCAAGGGGTGGAGAAGAGTCAGTGGCTCTTTCTCCCCCCCTCTGTAAATACATTTTTATTACTCGGCTCACCCGTTAGATAGTAAGTCCCTTGAGGACAGACAATGCCAGTCTTGCTCAGGATGGTGCTCAGTGCAGATCCTCAGTCCAGCACTACACCTACAGTAGGCACTCAGCAAAGAGCAAGGGCTTGAGAGTCAAAGGTTGTGGATTCTAATCCCAGCTCCGTCACTTGTCAGCTGTGTGATTTTGGGCAAGTCACTTCACTTCTCTGGGCCTCAGTTACATCATCTGTAAAATGGGGATTAAGACTGAGCCCCACCTGGTACAACCTGATAACCTTGTATCTCCCCCAGCACTTAGAACAGTGCTTGGCACGGAGTAAGTGCTTAACAAATACCACCATTATTATTACCCCATTGATTGGCTTTTGGAGTGTAAACTCCAATCAAAGGATCAGTCTACCCTTTCCAGTCAATCAATGCTTACATTAAAAAAGTAAATTTGAAGGAGCTGAGTTTACGTGCAGTACCCAGAACTACTTAAAAGATGAAGAACAATCATTGTGATAGATTGAATTGGATTTCAAAATACTTTACTTGGGCAATACCTCAAAGAATGATGTTCCCGAACATTAATTTTGAGAGAGTGTTAGGCTTTGCCCAGTGCTATTTCCTCACTAAAGGCCACAGCAGGAAAGAATTATAGTGGCTCCAGTCACGCTGCCATAGTTAAAGTGTAGTCTGGGTTTCCATTAAAAGTTATAGCCGGAGTGGAGGAATTTGTGGTGTGGCTGTCGGAATGAAATTTGGGCTGAAATGGAACAAGGAGACACAAATTCCCATCGCCACCCAAATTGCCACACTTTGAAGAAAAATGCTTTAGCAAAAGGACAGAGAGATATTACTCTTTAAGGTGGTTTGTGGGCTCTAAAATGATTATGCTTTCTCTCCTGGATGACTTTTCAACATTCTGGTTATTATTTGTCAGTGAGCGGGTTTAATATTCCCTGTCTAATTTCTCATTTCCCCTACTCAGATTCCCTTTTGTATCTCGGATCAGGATCGATATTGATATTAATATTCACTCCACCCTCAACCCTACAGCCCTTATATACATATCCATAATTTCTTTTAATGTTTGTCTCCCTCTAAACTGCAAGCCCCTTGCAGGCAGGGAACATGTCTCCCAACTGTTGTGATGTATTCTCCCAACTGCCAAGTACAGTGCTCTGCACACAGGAACCACTCTCCAACTTGGGATCATAAAATGAAATGGAAGTAGAAATATTAAACAGAGGCTGAAAAAGCGTTGAGCTCATAAGAGCCGGGGTGAGACCAGAGGACTATGATTTAGAAAAGTGAACTGGAGAGGATAACAAGAGAGAGAATGGCACACATGATAAAAGAGGGTGGGAGAGTTGGGGAGGGGGAAGAATGGGATCTCTTTGGGTGAAGGAGACAGATAGGGTGAGCTGGGGAACAGCAGGGGAGGGGGAAGCTAGATATCAGGGAGTGGGAGAGCCTTGAAGCTTGCCAGGAGCTTCAATAGGGATCCACAGTAAGGAGGTGTAAAAGAGGGGAGTGATGTGAGCAGATCAATGTTGGAAGAGGAGCAGTCCGACCTAGCAGAAAGTGCCCGACAGGAACTCAGGAGTCCAAGAAAGCCTTCCCCTTTCCATATCTGGCAATGACTCTCCCCCACTTCAAAGCTTTATTGAAGTCACATCTCCTTCAAGAGGCCTCCCCTGACTAAACCTTCATTTCCTCTTCCACTCCTTTCATCAACCTGACTTGCTCCCTCTCTTCACCTCCCTCCCACTCCAGCTTCACAGCCCTTATGTACATATCTTTAATTTATTTATATTAATATCTGTCTCCTCCTTTAGACTGTAAGCTCATTATGGGCAGGGAAGGTGTCTGTTGTGTTATACTCTTCTAAGCATAATAATAATGATGGCATTTAAGCGCTTACTATGTGCAAAGCACTGTTCTAAGCGCCGGGGGGATACAAAGTGATCAGGTTGTCCCACGTGGGGCTCAGTCTTCATCCCCATTTTACAGATGATGTAACTGAGGCACAGAGAAGTTAAGTGACTCGCCCAAAGTCACACAGCTGACAAGCAGCGGAGCCGGGATTTGAACCCATGACCTCTGACTCCTGAGCCCGTGCTCTTTCCGAAGCATGTAGTACAATGCCCTGAATACAGCAAGCACTCAAAGACAATTGAGTGGCATTAAAATCAATCTACCACATTGATTGTAAGCTCTTTGTGAGCAGGGAATGTGTCTACCAACGTTTTTGTATTGTTCTTCTAGACTGTGAGCCTGTTGTGGGTGGGATTGTCTGTGTTGCTGAATTGTCCTTCTCAAGCACTTAGTACAGTGCTCTGCACACAGAAAGTGCTCAATAAATGACTGAATGAATGGATACTCTCCCAAATACTTAATCCAGTGCTGTGCACCCAATAAGCTCTCAAGAAATACCACTAACTTGCCCAAGGCCACACAGCAGGCAAATCTGGGATCAGAACTCTGGTTTCTTGACTCCGAGGCCCCAGCTCTTTTCATTAGGCCGTTTTGTTTCTCTTCTCAGAGAACAAACAAACGAGTCCCAATCCAGTCAAAAAAATTCCAGACCAAGAACCCCCCGGAGGAATTTTTTCCTGAGCTAATGGTTCATACAGCGTCACTGCCCTCTCCCGGAACCTGCCCAATGGGTTCGGATCTGCCTTTGAATCAGGGCTTGAATCTGTCCCCTGAAATTGTGTGGAAATTTCAATCTTCAGCCCCGGAGAATGAATTACTTTTTGGAGTGTAGGCCGATTGTGGAAAGACTTCTCTTTTCCTGCTGTGATCGCTGTTCCGATTCTCCAGCTCATTTGTCAGAAATCCCCCGAGGTAGGTCTGACCCCTGTGACGGGGGGTCCTCTGCTAATGTGGAGACAAAGCCTGAGCTTGACTCAAATAATGCAGGCTCTGTGGCTGCCTCTCCCTCCCTGATGGCAGGGGTCAAATTTATAATGACACTGTAATATGATTATGAGCATTTGGTGGAAGTAAGCTAAGATTAGTAAGTTTTTCCAAGCAAAGGACAAGTGATGAAGAGGCGTGAATCATTGGCAGGGGTGGGGTCAGTGAAGGAATGTTACTGGCACAGGGTGTCTATGCTCCAGATATTGAGGGTGTTACGGTATCCTGCGGTTTATCCACGGGGTTCCAGGTAATCTTAGACTGAACACTAGACAAGGGAAAGGGACTAGATCTGGCCTAATTACCTCATATCTACTCCAGCAAAGAGTTCAGTGTTTGGCACATAGTAAGCACTTAATGAATACTATTATTATAGAATACTATATGAGAAGAAGAAGAATCCTGGACCCACATACCTGACGGGATTGACATCGATTCCACTCTGCGCATTCCTGTCACTCAATGGTATTTATTGAGCACCTACTGTGTGCAGAGCACGGGACTAAACATTTGAGAGAGTACAGAGTTAATAAACACATTCCCTGCTCTCAAGGAGCTTACAGTGTAGTGGAGGAAACAGATAGTCCTTTATCGCCCAAGCTTTTGGCATATCTCCAAAAGACAGGGTCATCTGGGACTTGCATAGCATCCTACTGAAGGAAGGCAACACTCCAAACATATTTCCCAATCTTCATTTAATTATACTGTAAGCTCTTAGAGGGCAGGGAATGGATGTGTCTTACATCTGTTGGCCTCACTCAGCCACTCAGGACAGTGCTTAGCACTTGATAAGTGCTCAAGACACCATTGCCCATGTTTAGGATGATTTCAAAACATCAGAACCTGGCACCTAGTAAGCACTCGAGAAATATCAATGAAAACAAACAACAATAACAAAAAAAACCCAAGCAATAAAACTCCCACCTTTCAGGGAAAATTTTAAAAGTTGTAAAATGTTAAATATGCCTTAGGTTGCCCACTACAAGAAATATCTAGACCCAATTCCAGGTTAAAAAAAATAGGAAAATGGACAGTTCTGGAATACAATGCCTGGTTTTGGGTACCTGGGTGAAACAGAACTGGATCTAAATGGAATGGGAGATATCTGAGTTGGACCTGTAAAAGTGAGCTCTTTGAGGGGAACATCACTCTGGTGATCCTCGACCTGAGACATTGTTAGCCTTGGATTTTATTTCAAGAGCAGATCTGCATGATTTTTAGTCGTTCTGGATGTAATTGTTGAAGGGTGAAACAGCTTTCAATGAGAAGCAGTGTGGCCTTGTGGAAAGAGCTTGGGCGTGGGAGTCAAAAGGACTGGATTGTAATCCCAGCTCCATCACGTCTGTTGTGTGACCTTGGGCAAGTCATTTCACTTCTGTGCCTCAGTTTCCTCAACTGTAAAATGGGGCTTAAGAATATGAGCCCCACGTGGGACATGGACTGTGTCCCCCCTGATTAGCTTGTATCTTACCTCATTGCTTGGCACATAGTAAGTGCTTAACAAATATCATAAAAATAATAATAATGGTGGTATTTGTTAAGTACTTACTATGTGCAAAGCACTGTTCTAAGTGCTGGGGGGATACAAGGTAATCAGGTTGTCCCATGTGGGGCTCACAATTTTAATCCCCATTTTACAGATGAGGTAACTGAGGCCCAGAGAAGTTAAGTGACTTGCCCAAAGTCACACAGCTGGCAAGCGGTGGAGCTGGGATTAGAACCCATGACCTCTGACTCCCAAGCCCAGGCTCTTCCCACTGATTTTCCTATTTTTTTTTTAACCTGGAATTGGGTCTAGATATTTCTTGTAGTGGGCAACGTAAGGTACATTTAACATTTTACAACTTTTAAAAGTTTCCCTGAAAGGTGGGAGTTTTATTACTTGTTGTTTTTTTTGTTTGTTTGTTTTCAATGATATTTCTCGAGTGCTTACTAGGTGCCAGGTCCTGATGTTTTTGAAATCGTCCTCATCATGGGCAGTGGTGTCTTGAGCACTTACCAAGTGCTAAGCATTGTAGTGAGTGGCTGAGGGCAACAGACGTAAGATACATCCATTCCCTGCCCTCTAGGAGCTTATAGTCTAATTAAATGAAGATTGGGAAATATGTTTGGAGTGTTGCCTTCCAATTCTTCAATAGGATGCTATGCAAGTCCCAGAAAAAAAGTTATCTGTGCCTCAGTTTCCTCATCTGTAAGTTGGGGATTAAATCCCTACTACTTTGACTGTGAGCCCCATATGGGAGAGAGACTGTTTCTACCCAGATTATCTTGACTCTAACACAGCACTTAGGACAGTGCTTGGCACATAGTAAGGGCTGACAAGTATCACAAAAAAAATGCAGATTTTGGAAAAAGAGCTAGCCCCCAAGTCTGCAAAAGTATCAAAATTAAGTAAAACAAGGAAGAGCTTTTGGACTAGCAAGAGCAGAAGAACAAGGCCAGGTCCTCAGTGAGAAACTTGTCAGGACTAATATCATCAAATGTAAAACTGATACAGGGAATCATGACCCCACTACTCAACCATCACACTGGGCTTCTTCAAACCCAAAATAATGTAATTAATTAATTTAGTTGATGAATGTTTGCCAGTCTCTAATTAATAACATGTGCACCTACCCCACTCTAGTCCTCCACTGTGGGGAGGGCATAAGAGGTGATTAGTGAAGGGAAATTGCATACAGAAGCCCTCCCCGCTCCAATCTGAAATAGTCCCAATTCAAATCAAGTATTTTCCCAAGACAAAATCAAATTTGCTCAACATCATTCACTCAATAGTATTTATTGAGTGCTTACTATGTGCAGAGCACTGTACTAAGCGCTTGGAATGAACAAGTCGGCAACAGATAGAGACAGTCCCTGCCATTTGACGGGCTTACAGTCTAATCGACTGTAATATCAAATTAACTTGAAACAGTGTGTACTCAGACTGAACTGCCTGATCCTCAATGTTCTCTTCCGTCAAATGGGGATACTAATACCTGCCCATCCGTACCTCACAGGGCTGTTATGAAAAGTAAGTGAAAGGTCTGTGGTAAATTAAAAGCACTACACAAGTCCAAGATGGTGGTGGTGGCTGTGGTGATGCAGTTGGTAGGACCATTATTATTATCAAAACCAGTGCAGAGCAGAGTAGAAAAGTGGTTCCTCAGTCCTCTAGACAGAGAATGTGTCTGTTTATTGTCTTATTGTACTCTCCCAAGTGTTTAGTACAGTGCTCTACACACAGTAAGTGCTCAATAAATACAATTGGTTGAATGGATGAAGCTCTTCCATATGATTCTCACGTTCTTATACCCCAGGACCTCAATGGCTTTTGTACATTAACGGTGTGTCTATTTTTGGCCACAATAGAGAGGATCCAAAAAAGAGACAAATATTCAAAGGGCAGAAAATAGGCCCTGAAAGGAAACGTTAAAACATTACCGGGGAGAAGAGAATGCTAAGGAGCAATTTAACTGAATTAAATATTTGAAGGGATTGTTGTGGGGAGGGTTCTAACCACTTATTCTTCATATCTACTGAGAATGGAACAAGAGGAAATTCCAATAAATGAAATGGTGCAAAGCCAGTTCTCCTTGGTTGTCAGGGTGATGAAAGACATTGTGGCAGTTTGGAATTTGGAGATTATTAAGAGTAAACCCCTACCAGTCTACTCCCTACCAGAGAAGCAGCATGGACTAAAGATAATAATAATAATGGTACTTGTTAAGTGTTTACTATGTGCCAAGCACTGTTCTAAACACTGGGGTAGATATAAAGTTAATAAGATTGACACACTCCCTGTCCCATATGGGGCTCACACTCTAAGTAAGAGGGAATAGGAATTAATCCCCATTCTACAGATGAGGTAACAGACACAGAGAGGTTTAGTGACTTGCCCAGAATAAAATAGAAGGCTTGTGGACAGTCAGGATTAGGACCCAGGTCCTCTGACTCCCAGGCCCCAGCTCTTTCCCCTAGGCCATGCTGATTTGCTAAAGCAGGAAAAAGGAGTGGAAGCCACAGGAACCAACACAATAGATTACCCATTTCCAACTCAATAGTGGATAGAGCACAGGCCTGGGAGTCAGAAGGACCTGAGTTCTAATCCTACATCTGCCACTTGTCTGCTGTGTGACCTTGGGCAGTCACTTCACTTCTCTGGCCCTCAGTTCCCTCATCTGTATAATGGGAATTAAGACTACCAGTTCTGCCTGGGTGATCTCTCAAATGTCCATCCAGTTCAAAAATTCTACGATTCCATGATAATGAAGTTCAGAGATGAGACTGATGAACATTTTCTTTAGAAAATAATAGTGTTGCTGGAAAGATTTCCATTCTTTTATCCTTCTAAGGTCTGGAAGGATATCTGAACCCTGCCCTCGGGGAGCTCACAGTTTAATATAAAAATTGTCAAAATATCTGGGACAGAATTCCCAGTAGTTATGAGAATAAGTGGAGAGGGATGGACTAGAGAAACTCCTCATCTTCTTAATCAAGTAGCATACCCTAGTGAAAAACGTAAGGGCCTGGGATTTGGGAGACCTGAGCTCTTAATCCAGCTTGGCCACTGACCTGTGATGCCTTGGGTGAGTCACTTATCCTCTCTGGGCCTCAGTTTCCTCCTCCAAGAAATGGGAAGAAAATGCCTACTTTCCCTTCCTCTTAGATTATGAGTTCTGTGGAGGATGGGAGCTGTGTCCAACCTGATTATTTTATTTCTTCCCCAGCACTTAGTGCACTGTTTGTTCCATGGTATGCACTTAATAAATAACAGCATTAGAATAATGATGGTATTTGTTAAGCACTTACTATGTGTCAAGTACTGTTCTATGCTTTGGGGTAGGTACAATCTAATCAGGCTGGACATCATCCCTGTCTCACATGGGGCTCAGAGTCTCACTCCCCATGTTACAGATGAGGTCACTGAGGCACAGAGAAGTGAAGTGACTTGCACAAGGCATCACAGGTCAATGGCCAAGCTGGGTTAAGACCTCAAGTCTCCTAAATCCTAAAGCAGACAAGTGGTGGTGCCGGAATTAGAATCCAGGTCTGATTCCCAGGCCTGGGCTCTGTCCACTAGACCATATTACTACTTCTTTTTTCTATCCTGAATCTAACCCAATGTTTACCATAGAGTAAGAACTCAACATATACCAGAAATAAAATAAATAAGCAAAGCTATTGCATCGTACTTGGACAAGACACTCTTCTGAAAAATCAGATTCAGAATTCTCTGTGAGGGGGGTAATTGTTACTCCACTTATTCCTAAAACTTTCCTTTCCTAGGTAATGTATACTTTTCCATAGGTACCTAGAGACTTGGTTGTTTGAACACTCCCAATTCCTCTAACCCTGGCTTGTAGCAACAGCCAACAAAAATCTACCTTTAAGGTGGGATTTGGAATTGGAGTTCCTTTACCAGCCGATTCATAGGATCCCCACAAGTTTCAAATCAGGCCTGACATTAAAAGGACTCAGAGGTTGATTAGGGCTTAGTGATCCTTTTCTTAAAAGTGCTTGCTGCAGCTCAATGAACTGAGTTTGATCCTGTCTCTGACCCTCTAGACCATCTGTTTTGGGAAAAAGAATGTGGCAGTGAGAGCCAGGTTTGACCAAGAGCCAAGCAGATGGGCTCAGTGCTCCGTTCAGTGACCCAGCTGTAGCACACTGAATGAACCATCTTGGCTGATCTGATGATCCTGCATCATTCCTAGCAATTAGCACAGTGGTTGGGCACAGAGTAAGTACTTATTCAATTCTGGAATATTGGGCCATAGGTGTGGAGGAAGAGGCAGGGAGGAGAAGAAGGGGGAGGGCAATGGCAGTTCTCAGCCTGACATCAATGATATTTATTGAGTGCTTTCTATGTCCACAGCACTGTGCTAAGCACTTGGAAGAGTACAATAGAACAGAGTATGATATGTTGGTATGGTAGACATGCTCTCTCCCCCCAGTGAGCTTACTGTCTAGAGGGGGAAACAGACATTAATATAAATAATTCATAATAGGTAATGTAGCAAGAAACACATAAAAGCTGTGGGGCCTCCTCATCACTGATTGCTGAGCCTGCTGTGAAGTAAGAAGCAATGATAAGAAGTAGTATTTGTCAAACACTTACTGTGTGCAGAGCACTGTACTAAGCACTGGGAGAGAATAGACTAGTGGAAAAAATAATAATTAATAATAGTGGTATTTGTTAAACACTTACTATGTACCAGGCACTTTATTAAGAACTGAGAGTCATACAAGCAAATCAGGTTGGACATAGTCCCTGTCCCACACGGGGCTCACAGTCTTAGTCCCCCCTTGACAGATGAGGTAACAGGCACAGACAAGTGAAATGACTTGCCCAAGGTCACATAGCAGACAAGTGGCAGAGCTGGGATCAGAACTCAGGTCCTCCTGACTCTCAGGGTCGTGCTCTATCTACTAAGCCATGCTGCTTTTTATTGAGTGCTTATTGTGTGCAGAGTGCCATACTAAGTATTTAGAAGAGTTATACTCTTCTAAGTACAACAAAAACAGTGTTGGTGGACTTAGCCCCTGCCCACTAGAAACTTACAGTCTAGAGGGGGAGATGGACATTAAAATAAGTTACAGATATGTATATAAGTACTGTGGTGCTGAGGGTGGGGTGAAAAAAGGATACAAGTCCAAACACATAGGCAACCCAGAAGGCAGAGGGAGTAGGCAAAATGAGGGCTTAGTCTAGAAGGGTCTCATTGAAGATGTGATTTTAATAAGGCTTGAAAGATGGAAGGGACTGATGGTCTGTTGGATTTGAAGGAGGAGGGAGCTCTAGGCCAGAGGCAGGATGTGGGAAAGGTGTCAAGGGTGAGATAGAGGTACAATGAGTCTGGCTTGTAGTAGGAAATCAACAAACTAAGGTATGACAGGGACAATTTGATCTCCCAATCCAAAACTGACAACCCATCCCCCAGGCAGTCAGAACTCCCATCAGCCCCTTCTTCTCCAGCGGGGCAGGGTGAAGAGGAGTTGGGAGAAGTGTGTGTTCTTGGTTTTCCGAAGGCTGGGAAGGCTGTGTCTGTTGGATTCTGAACAGCACTGCCTGACCTCTGACCTTCTAGCCCTGATCCTCCATTGCTCTGATTCTATTTAGAGGATAGGTTGTGTTTCTATTGTTTCATATGTCCTAATGGGGTCTGTAACCTTGCCTTATTCTTAGAGTATAAAATCCACAGGACCCAGAAACTGCCAAATTTTCATCTGGATATAACTAAATGAGGGGGTCATTATGAGGCTGCTCCTTTAGTTTCACTGTAATTCTAAGAAATTCTCCTCTGCTGAGCCAGTGAATTCTCCTGCTTTCCATTGGCTTTCCATAAGATTGTGAGCCCCTCAAGGGACATAATCTGTGTCTAATTTCCACCCATATTTTCCTTCACAGCATTCATTATTTTGTATTTATTGAGCGCTTACTGTGTGCAGAGTACTGTACTAAGCACTTGCGGGAGTACAATACAACAATAAACGTACATATACTCTGCCCACAACAAGAAGCAGTGTGGCCTAGTAGATAAACCATGGACCTGGGAGTCAAAAGGACATGGGTTCTAATCCCAGCTCTGCCACTAGTCTGCTGGGTGACCTTGGGCAAGTCACTTCTCTGTGCCTCAGTTACCTCACCTTGAAAATGGGGATTAAGACTGTGAACCCCATGTGGGATGAGGACTGTGTCCAACTTGATTAGCTTATACCTTCCACGCTGCTTGGAACAGTGTTTGACACATAGTAAGCACTTAAATATCATCATCATTATTAACAAGCTTACAGTCTAGAGGAAGAGACGATATAAAATAAATTACAGATATGTACGTAAGTACAGCACTGAACATAGTGCTCTGCACCAAGTGCTCAATACAATCAATTGATAATATTACCACAAGATTACACGTCCAAGAGCCAATACCCAATCTCTCAGCAATGGAGTTGTCACCCACACTTCAAGAAGAAGTGCAGAGAGTGAAATGCCTGACCTATTTGCTTCCCTGTGAATTGCAGTATCGACTTCATGACCCCGTGAAGAAGGGAAAGGCTGGTGTGATGACATTTCTCATTTGCATATTCTCAAATGCTTTTTGTGGCTAAAAAAATTAATATTTCAACAGTCTCTTTGGAGGTATTTAATGCAGCCTGTTGGACAAAAGAAAATGTTTACTTCCTAGACAATCGTCTACTAAAGGGAGACGGTTCATGGAATGTTATTAGCACACAGCTTTGTTTCGTCAGTTACAGACCTGCAGAAGAAAAGTTGGTGTCGTCAGCAGTAAAGTGTGTTTGGAGGACAAAAGATAAATAAGAAACATTATTTTGTCACACTGAAGTATGAAACTTCAGATTGCCCACACTAATTTCATTGTGCCCCATTATTCTGACTGTAATATTAATGCCGGGTACAAGAAGGTGGAAACATTTCTCTGCAAGTGACTCTGGCCATATATCATGGGGTAAAGTACTTTCCCTAGGGAGGGTGCTGTTTTTCCACTCACCATTATTTCATCAAATGGCACTTCTTGTGAAAGTTTTCCCGTAAGGACTTACAGGAAGAAAACTTGCCAAATTTTCAGCCAGCATCCTCACTTCCTCATCCCAACCCCAACACCCCAGTAATGGGTAAGAATTCTTAGTTCACTGTAGTAGTAGCAGTAATTAGTCAATTCAGGGTATTTATTGAGCACCTGTGTGCAAAGTACTATACTAAGCATTTGGGAGAGTACAATACAAAAGAGTTGGTAGACAATGATCCCTTCCCTCAAGGAGCTTACACTCCGCCTGGTGGATGGGTAGGAGACTTCTTAAACCAGTAACCCTCCACTGGCTTTCCATGCCCCTTCATATGGAATCAATCTAGGGTATGTATTGAGCTCTGTACTAAGCATACAGAGTTGGTAGTCACATTCCTGCCCACACCAGAGACGTAGCATGACCTAGTGGATAGAGTACTGGCCTCCTAGTCAGAAGGACGGGGGTTCTAATTCCAGCTTCATCACTTGTTTATATGACCTTGAGCAAGTCACTTAAACGTCTCTCTGCCTAATTTCCCTCATCTGTAAAATGAGGGATTAAGACTGAGCCTCATGCGGGACATGGACTGTGTCCCACTTGGTTAGCTTCTATCTACCCCAGAGCTCAGGACAGTGCCTGGCACATAGCCCTCAATTAATACCATTTTTTTTTAAAAAAACCCAAGCTTAAAGTCTAGAGAAGATATTACCATAAATAATTTATAATGTATTTATATTAATGTCTATTTCCCTCAAGCTAAAACTCTTCCTGCTCCTCTTCCAAGCTACACACTACCTGTCATTCACTCAGTAGTATTTATTGAGCTCTTACTATGTGCAGAACACTGTACTAAGTGCTTGGAATGTACAAATCAGCAACAGATAGAGACAGTCCCTGCCCATTGATGGGCTTACAGTCTAATTGGGGCAGACAGACAGACAGACAAAAACAATAGCAATAAATAGAATCAAGGGGAGGTACGTATCATTAAAACAATAGCAATAAATGGAATCAAGGTGATGTACATCTCATTAACAAAATAAATAGGGTAATAAAAATATATACCAATGAGCGGACGAGCACAGTGCTGAGGGGAGGGGAAGGGAGGGGGGAGGAGCAGAGGGAAAGTGGGGGAAAAGGGGGCTTAGCTGAGGGGAGGGGAAGGGGGGGTAGAGGGGCAGCAGAGGGATCAGAGGGAAAAGGGGAAGCTCAGTCTGGGAAGGCCTCTTGGAGAAGGTGAGCTCTAAGTAGGACTTTGAAGAGGGGAAGAGAATTAGTTTGTCAGAGGGAGGGCATTCCTGACCTGACCTCTCTTCTCTCTTTACCTGCTACTTCCCACCTCACGCTCTTCATTCTTCCCAAAGCAAACTTCTAGGTATATCTTACTCTCAACTGTCTCCCCTCCATCCCCTCGCTCACACTGTTCCCCTGGCTTAGCATTTCCTCCATCCATGAGGATGTGATGTGATGTGACAGACCCTCATTCTCCCTGTAGTCAAAACCCATCTCCTCCAACTAGCTTTCTCTGATTCATTTAAAGCCCACCCCCTCACCCCCGACCAAGTCCAGTATCCATCTCTAACATTTATTTCTACCCCTTCCTCAGCACTTAGGTCTAGGCTAAGATAATTTTGTTTCCCCATTAGAGTGGAAACCCCTTATGGGCAAGGAACATATTACTTCTTTGTGTTGTGCTTTCTCAGATATCTAATACAGTTCATTGTACACAGGGGATGATTAATAAATGGTATTCCTTTACTACTGACAAGATTAATAATAATGGTAGTTGTTAAGTACTTACTATGTGCCAAACACTCTTCTAAGCACTGGAGTGGATACCAGCAAATCAGGTTGGACACAGCCTCTGTGTCCTCTTGGGGCTCACAGTCTGACTCCCCGTTTTACAGATGAGGTAACTGAGGCACAGAGAAGTGAAGTGGCTTGCCCAAGGTCACACAGTAGACATGTGGTGGAGCCAGAAATAGAACCCATGGCCATCTGAATCCCAGGCCTGTTCTCTTTCCTCTACGCCATGCTGCTTCCCAATTGCCTCATTTAGCCCTGGCCTGTCTCTCTTCCTCAAACCTCAACCTCCTTCTGTCTAAAGATCTTCCTGAAATGCCCCTCTCCTCTCTGCCACTTGCCTGCTGTGTGACCTTGGACAAGTCACTTCCTCATCAGAAAAATAGGAGACAATGCCTGCTCTCCTTCCCCCTTATACTGCAAGCCACACATGGGACAAGCACGGTGATCTGATTAGCTGTATCTACCCTAGTTCTTAGAACATTGTAAGAACTGAAAAAATAGCACAATTATGATTGACATGCTCTAATATTTAAGCACATATTCATCTGCCTACCCATCCTTCCTGTCTCTTCTGCTATCAGTAAGTTTTATTTTGTGCCTGTTCCCCTTGTAGTAAGGAAGTTCCTTGAGGTCAGGGATCATCTCCAATAATTATATTGTCTTCTCAGATGTTTAGCACAGTGCTCTTCACACAGTAAAAGCTTAATCAATATGATCAATTGATCTTAGGGAAAAATATTGGAGAAAAAGGAAAGAGAACAAAATAATAAGAAAAAAAGATAAACTGCAAATATTTTTCAATTCAATAAAAACCCAACAGTGCCATCTACTTCAGTCCATTCATTTCGGTTAATCCCCCTCTAAATGTTTAAGAACTCCTTTCAAAGGCAACCTGATTTACTAGATTTCCAGAAGCATTGTTAATGAGGGAAGAAATCATCCCCTAGTTAGATGTATGGTATTGTCTTTTGAGAATTTTCATTTCATTACTGTGCTGTCCAGCTGATGATCTCACAGTTCAGAGCTGAAGAAATTAGACGTATAATACTCATTCATCCTTCCAGTCCAGAAATGATTTGAGAAGCAGTGTAACCTAGGGGAAAGAAGTTGGGGCTGGGACTCAGAGGACCTGGTTTCTAATCCCAATGCTGCCTGTTGTGTTTTGTTGTCCGTCACCCCCTTCTAGACCGTGAGCCCGTTGTTAGGTAAGGATTGTCACTATCTATTGCCAAATTGTACTTTCCAAGCACTTAGTACAGTGCTCTGCACACAGTAAGTGCTCAATAAATGATTGATTGAATGAATGAATGAATGCTGCCACTGGCCTGCTGTGTGGCCTTGTGCAAGCCACTTCACTTCTCTAGGGCTCAGTTTCCCCAACTGTAAAAATGGAGATTCAATACCTGTTCCCTCTCCTACTTTGATTGTGAGCCTCACGTGGAATGTGTCTGAACTGATTATCTTATATCTACCTGAGTGCTTAGTACAGTGCTTGGCACATAGTAAGTGCTCAACAAATATCACAATTATCAATTCATTCCTGGGCTTTTGTTTCAGCGAAGCAGCATGAACTAGTTGGTAGAGCACCGGCCCGGGAGTCAGAGGTACCTGGGCTTTAGGCCCAGCTCTGCCACCTGTCTGAGTGACCTTGGGCTTGACTCGACTTCTGTGTGCCTCAGTTATCATATCTGTAAAATGGACATTGAGACCGTGAGCCCCATGTGGGACACAGACCATGTCCAACCTAATTGCCTTGTATTTACCCCAGCACTTACAACAGTTCCTGGAACATAGTAAGTGCTTAACAAATACCATAAAAAAAGATGTTTGAGCACTGTGTAAGAAAAGCTTGTTTTATAGGGATCTAGGGGCCACTGATAGAGAGTTTCAGAGAAATGGTGTTCAGACTTGAGCCACTTATGTTTCCATTTCATCTTCACATTGTATACCTGCCCTATCTCCCAGGACCTATCCCTGCACCTACTGCTTCAGCCTTCCTTTCATTCATTCAATAGTATTTATTGAGCGCTTACTATGTGCAGAACACTGTACTAAGCGCTTGGGATGAACAAGTCGGCAACAGATAGAGACAGTCCCTGCCGTTTGACGGGCTTGCAGTCTAATCGGGGGAGACGGACAGACAAGAACAATGGCAATAAATAGAGTCAAGGGGAAGAACATCTCATAAAAACAATGGCAACTAAATAGAATCAAGGCGATGTACAATTCATTAACAAAATAAATAGGGTAACGAAAATATATACAGTTGAGTGGACGAGTACAGTGCTGTGGGGATGGGAAGGGAGAGGTGGAGGAGCAGAGGGAAAAGGGGAAAAAGAGGGTTAAGCTGTGGAGAGGTAAAGGGGGGATGGCAGAGGGAGTAGAGGGAGAAGAGGAGCTCAGTCTGGGAACGCCTCTTGGAGGAGGTGAGTTTTAAGTAGGGTTTTGAAGAGGGAAAGAGAATCAGTTTGGCGGAGGTGAGGAGGGAGGGCGTTCCGGGACCGCGGGAGGACGTGACCCAGGGGTCGACGGCGGGATAGGCGAGACCGAGGGACGGTGAGGAGGTGGGCGGCGGAGGAGCGGAGCGTGTGGGGTGGGCGGTAGAAAGAGAGAAGGGAGGAGAGGTAGGAAGGGGCAAGGTGATGGAGAGCCTTGAAGCCTAGAGTGAGGAGTTTTTGTTTGGAGCGGAGGTTGATAGGCAACCACTGGAGTTGTTTAAGAAGGGGAGTGACATGCCCAGATCGTTTCTGCAGGAAGATGAGCCGGGCAGCGGAGTGAAGGCATTTCTATGCTCATAACCATCAATAACACTTCTGCACATATTTGCTTACATACCATACTCATATACAGATCCACCCCTCCTTCCCATCTGGATGTTATTTCAGTGTCTGCCTTGGAATAATATGGTATTAAGTGCTTCGATCGCTCATATCTGAGCACTTACAGTGTGCAGAGCACTGTATTAAGTGCTTGGGAGAGTATAAGATAACAGAATTGGTAGACATGTTCCCTGACCACATGCTTCCTATGTGCCAAAGCACTGTGCCAAACAATGGGGTAGATAAGGCAAATCAGACTCACAAAGTCCCTGGCCCACAGTCACAGAGGAGGGGAACAGCAGGTCCTTATTTAATAGATGTGAAAACAGAGGCCCAGAGAGGTTGAGTGACCTGGCCAATGTCACACAGCAAGACAGGGACAGAGTTGGGGTTAAAACCAGAGACTCCTGACTCTCAATCCTGTGGTTTTTCCATTAGGCCAATCACTGCTACACTGTATGCTCAAGGAGGAAAGAGATTGTGTCTCCTAACTCCCAGTTGCTTAAACAGGGTTCTGCTTACAGTAGAGACTATACAAATGCTTTAGCTTGATTGATCCCTCGGTGCCTGGAGCTGGAAAGAGCTGCAAGGAAGCATGGGATGGCAAGAGTGGTCTGGTGGAATTCTATGATTTCTCAGTTTTGTTCAAGGCCTTTGTTGTTTTGCTGAGGAACCTTGAGCAAGATCTTTGGAAAATTTAAATATATTTTATATATTGCCCCCTTCTCACTCTAGATTTTTGTTTACCTCTTCAAAGAACAGCAGCAGAGAAATGAGTCATGATTTTCCCCTCACAGAAAGCAGGTTTCCTTTTTTCCCCTCCCCCCACCCTGTCATATTATGTTTTCCTAAGTGCTCACTGATCCTCACGTTGGTGGTCAATTCCAGTTATTTGCCAGTTATAAAAAGGGAGATTTACTGGTCTTTAATTTCCTAGGATTACCCATGCAGCCCTGAATGAATTCATTGAGTTGAAAATTGCATTGGCAGTCTATTAGTCCTCTGATAGAGTGGTCATTTGGAACAAGAGAAGCAGCATGGCCTAATGGAAAGAGCCAGTCTCCACCCGGTACCTGCTGTGTGATCTTGGGCAATCATTTCACTTGTCTGTTCCCTCATCTGTAAAATGAGGATTCAATACCTGTTCACCTTCTTACTTAGATTGTGAGCCCCATGTGGGACTTGATTACCTTTTAGCTACTACGGCAACACTGTACAGCTAAGTACCCCAGCCCTTAGTACAGTTAACCGGAATTAACTGTTCCTAAGGAACTCGGAGAGGAAGTCATGGAATTTGATGCCAGCATGTTGGTTGGGTGGGATTTGTGACTGGTGATGTGTTTACAACCAGTGTGCATTAATGCACCCACAACAATCCCATTCCTTGTACAGGTACACTACAAGAGATGATGTCAGGGTGGGAAACTCTCCAGCATCTAACATCCTCCTCAGTAAATTCTGAAAACAAAAAATGTCATTCATTTTCATATCCTGGTTGACCTTTAACCCCACAATCTTCAAGTGGCCTCTCTGATTCAATAACAATCAGTGCATTCTGGGGCCTGTGCCCTGAGCTCAGTGCTAGAGTAGATACAGGATAATCAGATCAGAAAGTCCCTGTCCCACCCAGAGCTCACAGTCTAAGGAAGAGGGAGAATAAATATTTTAGCTCCATTTTACAGGTGAGGAAGTTGGGCACAGGACAGTTAAGTGACTTGCCCAAGATCACACAGCAGGCAGGTGGTCAAGCTGTGATTAGATACCAAGGCCTCTGACTCCCAGTCATGTGTTCTAACTACTGGGGACAGGAGCAACCCAGGCAGAGAACAACAAATAAGGCCTGTGAACAGGTCAGGCTTTGCAACCCAAGAAGGGTAAGGGAAGGAAAGGGATGGAAGTGACTCACCAACTCAACTCATTGGCCAGTAATGGTTTCAAGAATTTCAGGGACAGAGTCAATGCTGAAAGAAATGGGGTTGGGTGGGGAGAAGATGGTGATCTAAGGAATTACTCATTAAAGAGATGATTTTCATGCTTATAAAAAATACCACCTAGGTCATGGGTAAAAACTCATCACTCAATATAACAATTACTTTGCTGGGAAAATGCCACTCAGGTAGCAAAGTGTGGGGGTGAGGTGTGGGGGGAAGAGAGAGAGAGAAAGAGAAAGAGAGAGAGTCCAATGCATTAAAGATAGATTAAGGAAAAAGATGCCATTTTCTTCCTATCTTGCTCCTATAAATACATCTGTTCCCTTTATTCAACAATAATAAATGAAAGATAAGATTTCATAGCATAATTCTGAGGATAATTGAACTTAATGTGGTGAATCAATTTTTTCAACTGTCCTTAGTGCCAGAAATGGGACCTATGAGCTGGGTGTTAGGAGCCCTGGAAAATCTAAGCAAGGAAGATCTCTGCACATGTTTTAAGCAAAGTCATTATTTCTGAGACTTCAAAGAAAAAGGGAAAACAATGAACTAATTAAGAGACTGTCATTGATTTGGAAAAAAACTGTTTCCATTTCAGAATGAATTTCTCCCCTAGAAGGGTGCCAAGCCTAATTGTTCTCACCTACAAGTACAAATCTGTCCCTGCTTCTGAACTGTTTTGACAGAGAAGAATCCATTTATCTTAGCTCTGGTGGCTGAAAATAGTTGTTGCTGCAATAGATGTATTTCATTTAAGTTCAGCTGATTTGAGACACCTAACTCTGCTGGGAAGCACTTGGCTTTTCTCATAAATGTGTAATTTTCAGCTTGAAGAAACACTAGCACCTTCAGGGAGCACAGTGTTCTCAGCCCCTTCAGCCTCTTACTGTACTTACTTTGTCAAGTGGCCAAGGAGAATCTTGCATATTACCACCCAGGCAAGAATCAGGTTCTGGCCTGTGGTTTGCTGGGAAGATGTCTCTGTTTCCCATAGAGATGCTGAGCCAGGTAATTAACAGTAGGGCTGGTGGCCAAGTGCCTAGGCTAGCAGTGGCCCATTTTCCAATAGGAGTTTGCACTTGAGTGCATAATCCCCACCCAAGCACTTTGGTATGCACCTGTGGCCTAGTGGAAAGAGCCTGGGTGGCAGAAGACCTGGGGTTTCAGTCCTGGCTCTGCCATTTGCTGGCTGTGTGAGCTGGGGCAAGTCACCTCACTTCTGTGTCTTAGTTACCTCATCTGCAAAATGGGGATTCATTATCTCCTCTCCCTCCCCCTTAGACAGGGAGCTCCATGTGGGACACAGACTGGATACAACTTGATTATTTAGTCTCTAACCCAGCACTTAGTCCAGTGCTTGGCACTTAATGCAACAATCACAATTATCATCATTATTAACCCCACCATCTCCTTCTATGAGGCTTTGTCCCAGGGCCTATTCTTGTCTCTCTACACTCCACCTCTGCCAGAGAACTCACCTACTCCCATGGCTTCAGATGACTCCCAGACCTACCTCAATCACCCAATCATTGCTATTTGAGTGCCTATTCATTCATTTGTAACTAACTCTCTTCCCCTCTTCAAAGTCCTACTGAGAGCTCACCTCCTCCAAGAAGCCTTCCCAGACTGAGCTTCTTTTCCTTCTGCTCCCTCTCTGCTCCCCCTTCACCTCCCCTCAGCTAAGCCCCCTTTCCCCCCTTTCCCTCTGCTCCTTCCCCTCTTCCTTGGAGCCTGGGCTTCGGAGTCAGAGGTCATGGGTTCGACTCCCAGCTCTGCCACTTGTCAGCTGTGTGACTGTGCGCAAGTCACTTAACTTCTCTGTGCCTCAGTTACCTCATCTGTAAAATGGGGATTAACTGTGAGCCTCACGTGGGACAACCTGATTACCCTGTATCTATCCCAGTGCTTAGAACAGTGCTCGGCACGTAGTAAGCGCTTCACAAATACCAACATTATTATTATTATTCCCCTCCCCTCAGCAATGTGCTCATTTGTATATATTTTTATTACCCTATTTATTTTAATGAGGTGTACATCCCCTTGATTCTATTTATCGTGATTAAGTTGTCTTGTTTTTGTCCGACTGTCTCCCCCGATTAGACTGTAAGCCCGTCAATGAGCAGGGATTGTCTCTATCTGTTGCCAAATTGTACATTCCCAGTGCTTAGTACAGTGCTCTGCACATAGTAAGCGCTCAATAAATACTACTGAATGAATGAATGGTTTTTATTGAGTGCTTACTGTGTGCAGAACACTGTACTGAGCACTTGGGAGAGTACAATACAGAAATAAACACACACATTCCCTGCCCACAACGACCTTACAGTCTAGAGTAGGGAGAGACAGACATTAACATAAGCAAATTACAGATTTGTACATAAGTACTGTGGAGTGCCGGGGGGTTGGAGGGATGGGAGGAGAACAAAGGGAATAAGTCAGGGAAACACAGAAGGGAATGGGAGAAGAGGAAAGCAGGGCTTAGTCAGGGAAGACCTCTTGGAGATGTGCCTTCAATAAGACTTTGGAAGAGTGAAGAAGAGTGTAAACTGTCAGATTTGAGAAGGGAGGGCATTCCAGGCCAGAGACAGGACTCGAGTGAGGGGTCGGTGGTGAGACAGACGAGATCGAGGTACAGTGAGGTTAGCATTAGAGGAGGGAAGCATGCGGCCTGTGCTGTAGTAGGAGAGTAGCTCTGTACACAGTAAGTGCTCAAATCCCATTAATTAATTGAAGGGGGAGGAAGTTCCAGGCAGGAGAGAGAGTGTGAACAAGAGGGCATCTGAGACAAGATCAAGGTAGAATGAGTAGGTTGGTGTTAGAGTTCAGGTTGGTTGGTAGTGGGAAATCAGCAAGAAAAGGTAGGAGGGGGAGATGTGTTCTGGTGTCCTGATACAATGCTTCTTCCACCATCGTTTTATGCCATAAGGGTTTTGGGGTGGGTGAGTCTGGGAACACTGGTGTTTGAGAAGGAGAGCAGGGCTACTGTAACCTTTAATATTAACTTGGTATTCCAAGTGCAGTAAAGCAATAAACAAGAACAACAATAACAACACAGTCCTGGAGGAACTAAGAGATTCAGTTTTTATCTGGCAGAGAATCGTGTGCAATTATAAAGCTATCAAGGCACTAAGCCCATAAATTTAATTAAGAATAAAGATGGGCGAGAACCTAAATACTAATGAGAAGAGTTTTTCGGTATAACTGTAGAATATCTAATTTGAAAAGACGACCACTTGATTACATACCATGGTGTCAAAGTCCTACTGTTTGGGGTGCCTCAGACATTGGTTATCACCTCCTCCAAGCAGTTTTAAGTCACATCACAGCTATTACATCCTCCAAGCTGAACTGGCCCTTTTTGAAACTCCAAAGGCAGTGTGGTCTAGTGGAAAGGACCTGGAACTGGGACTCAAGAGATCTGGGTTCTTATCCTAGTTCTATCAGCAGGCATGCTGTGTGACCTTTAGGTAGTTACTTAATCTCTATGCTGCAGCTTCCTCATCTGTAAAATGTGGATAGAATACCCTCTCTCTCAACCTCAGACTCTGAACCAATGTAGGACAGGGACTATACCTGACCTTATTATCCCACATCTATCTTCCTGATGTCCCCAACTAGAACAATCCAGAAGAAGAAGAGATATGAAGGTGCCTTGCCTGACTTATCCCAGATCTGGGGTAGGTCCCATTCTACCTAACCTAATTCTAGGCAATAAAGAGATATCAACCACACATTCCTTACAGCCTTCAGGAGGCAGTCCCTGACTAATCCCCCACCTTTCAACAGATGATCCTATCAATCACGGTAGCAAACACGTGTCTAAATCTATTTGTGAATTTTGCATTATTATTATGAACTGCTTGCTTGTATTTCTATTCACCATCACTGGTGTCTTCAACTGTCTTGGAAGCAGCATGGCCTAGAAGAAAGAGCCTGGAAGTCAGAAGACCTGGGCTCCAACCCTGGCTCTGCCATTTGCTTGCTGTGTGACCTTGAACCAGTCACTTCACTGGGCCTCAGGTTCCTCATCTGTAAAAAGAGGATTCAATCCCTATGCTCCCTCCTACTTAGACCATGAAACCCATATAGGATAGAGGCTGTGTCTCACCTGATTACCCTATAACTACCCCAGCACTTAGAACAGCACTTGACATAGTAAGCACTTAAATACCATAATTATCATTATAATTGAGACAATCAATGGTATTTACTGAGCACAGGTCTGTGTACTAAGTGCAGTGCTTAGCACAGTGCCCAGTGCTTAGAACAGTGCTTTGCATATAGTAAGCGCTTAACAAATGCCATTATTATTATTATTATATCACCTTTCCAACAAGTGGCATCCTGGTAGGGAGTCAGTAAATGCAGTTGCTGATGACGACTGGAAATTGGTGTCGACACGCACTGACAAACTTAAAAAGGACTAAGTTCACGGAGCAGCCTGCCCCTGGGAATTCCACTCCCAAAGCAAAGGGATTCACTCAGACTTTCCCTGTTCATTTCCTTCCTCTCAGATGGATTAAAAAATAGAGAAGCAAAGCCACAATGTCAGAAGAGCCCCTGGACCCATCGCTGAAGATTTGTCTGACTTCTCATGCAATTTTGTCAGCATCACTCTTTAGGCATCTTCAATATCAGACAGCAGAAGAGGATCTTCTCCCCACCTCATCGGGTCCTATAGCACAATCAGCTCACCAGGATCCAAGCAACGCTCCTGGCGACACAGCTTTGCGGAGTGGGATAAGTGAAGGGAATGAATGAGAGCAGGATGCACCAGCAGCTGTTGTCTGGTGAATGAAAGGAGACCATATGCACATGGGGAGGGTGAAACCAACATAATGAAACACAGTTGCAAACAATGTGGCCTGCTGGGAGATGACAGGCGCAGCAGACACACCAGCCTTGTGGGTGACAATCAGGAGACAGATTTCTCTTCTGGGAAGAATTAAAAAAAAAAAAATTGGGAGACCAAGAAGCACTTAAGGCCCCACAAGTGAACATCACCCTAGGGTTGCAGTGTGGCCTGGTGGAATAAGGACAGGATGGTGAGTCATGAAACTAGTGTTCTCACCCTGACTGTAACTGTCCTTCTGTGTGACCTTGCCAAGTCACTTAGCCTCCCTGGGTCTCTGTTTTCTCATCTGTGAAATGGGGAGGATCAGAGCTGCCTGCCAGCATGCTGGGAGAAGAGGTGATAAGTAGTGTCCAAGGACTTTGAGGGCCGGGGTGGGGGGGGGGGGGGAGTCAAAGCCCCACTGCAAATAAAGTATTTCTATGCATACCATCTTTGGGATAACAATAATGATATTTAAGACTTGGTGTTTTTTTTAAGTTTTAGTGGTTTTTTTTTTGGTTTTGTTTTATGATATTTGTTAAGTGCTTAGTATGTACAAGGCACTAATCACATTGGACACAGTCCCTGTCCCACATGGGGCTCACAATCTTACCTCACCTGTAAAATGAGGATTATGTGAGGCACAGAGAAGTTAAGTGACTTGCCCAAAGTCACAAAATGGACAAGTGATGGATCCAGGATTAAAACCCGGGTCTTTCTGACTCCCAGACCCATGCTCTATCCACTAGGCCATGCTGCTTCTCATGGATTTTGTGCTGAGCACTGTGCTATACCCTGAAGTAGATGCAATGGAATCAATCAAGTCAAAAACAGTCTCTGTTCTTTGGGGCTCACAAGCAGTGTTCACTATGCTTAAGCTACACACACTCAGCCAGGAAGGGATCTATGCCAGCAAAAACATCCTCCAATATCAAGGAAAGCTTTATATGGGATGGATAAGAGGCCTGCTTATTTTGAGAAACTTAAGAGCAAATGCCTCCTGAAATAGGGGTCATCCTGAATAGGAATGCATCCAGCTTCACACCAAAACTGAGTGGCCATCTGAGGCCATCGGATTGTCCAACTTGCACGATGGTGCTGAGAATGGGACCAGCCACAGAAGCAGTTTTACCAGCATCTCATCAGCAAGTGACAGTACAGGATCCCGCACAACTCAACGCTTAGCACATAGCCAGCACTAAATAAAGACCACAAATTATTGAGTAAGATGTGTGTGGGGTGGGGGACACAAGCAACTACAGAGGGCAGTTAAAGACACAGTGAGGAAGCAGTGTGGCTCAGTGGAAAGAGCTTGGGCTTCAGAGTCATAGGGCATGGGTTCGAGTCCTGGCTCTGCCACTTGTCAGCTGTGTGACTGTGGGCAAGTCACTTCACTTCTCAGTGCCTCAGTTACCTCATCTGTAAAATGGGGATTAACTGTGAGCCTCACGTGGGACAACCTGATGACCCTGTATCTCCCCCAGCGCTTAGAACAGTGCTCTGCACATGGTAAGCGCTTAACAAATACCAACATTATTATTAGTCTTAAGCAACTACACTCTTTTAGGAAGCAACTGGACACAGACACAGACCAGAGGAACTGGGCATGGGGGAAGAAACCTGTAGACAATGGAGCAGGGGGAAGTGAAAGCTTTTTAAATATAGAACAGTCCAAAAGGTTACCCATCTTGGGTGAGAGATAAGTACTTCAAGTCCTCAGAAGACTAACTGGACCTCTCTGTAAAGATATCAACAGACTGTTCATTCAGCTCAAACACGTCTTCATTCCCCTTTAGACTAGAATACTGCCCAAACTTTGTACAATTCAGATCCGTGTTCCAAGCACCAAATGGAGAACCATAAATGCTTTATATCCTGCTCGGGAAATCCAGGAAGACAACGATGCCTTGGAGGAATTGTGTTTGTAGTGAGACGTCCAAGAACCTTATTAAGTTTGTCACTGATTCCTTTCATCTTCAGCTGGAAAACCAGAGGATTCAGCAAACCCAAATGCAGTCTTAAAAGCCACACCATCAGAACAGTGCCAGACAAGCTGGAAAAATTGAGAAACCACACAAATTTTTACCAAAGAGGGGCTCTACACTGACTTGACTCGATTCATCCAACTAGCCCAGGAAATTTTAAAACAATAAAACTAGCTTCATTTGGGCATAAACCCATTTCACTTCAGTTCCACATTAGCACATTCTACGAAGAGGGACAGAGAGTAGATGCAGAAAAGATGGCTCAGTTATTGGAGTGGCAAGAGAGCCTAGAGTCTTGATTTGTGCCACTACTCTCTCTTTGGCTGGGTCTAGGAAAAGGACATGGCCCTTCAGGGAAGAAGATTGGTTTGGGTAGAATTCAGCCACTCTAAGTAGTGAATTCCATTCATAGTGGTCTATCTACATTCAGATACAAGAGGTTTAATTCTCCTACAGACAATAAAGGACACAGACCCTGCCCTTAAGGAGTTTATAGCTTAAGAGGAAATAACTGGGCATTTCCCAAGCGTACACTACTTTCGTTATATCCCAATTTTGGGAGATCCTTCGGATAGAAGAAATTTTAGAGAAGCAGCCTGGCCTAGAGGAAAATGCACAGGCTCGGGAGTCAGAAGATTTGAGTTTTAAATTGGAATATCCCACTTGCCTGCTGCATAATCTTGGAAAAGTTTCCTAGTGGGTCCAGCCTAGTTTCAGTGTCATTTCAATGTTCTAGCATAGTGGAGTGATGTGATATTAATATCTCAAATGTGGCCTGTAAATTTACATACATTTGGGGGATGCAATAGCTAAGATTTGATCACTTTTAACTGTAGGAACAACATTTCTCGAGAGCCTACTGGATGCCAGGCACTGTACTAAGGGTTTGATACCAGCACTTAATACAGTGCCTGGCAAATAGTAAGCACTTAAATACCATAGTTAATATAAAAGGTAATAGAAGCACAAGACACATTCCTTGCCCACAGGGAGCTTCCATTCCAGTGGAGAAGACAAACATGGGGTAAGCAGAATACATACACTGACTATATAATTGAGCATACTTAGGTGCATAAACTATAGATTTCACAAGCTCTCTTAGCGCACTGGTCAACTTTCTGGTTGGCATGAGCATAATTTTTTTGTTTCTCCTTGCTCCAATATATCATCATTGCTTTGAAACCAAGACTGGGGCTTACTCTGGGGCCTGATAGTCTAATTAAGAAAGGGAACTCTAGGTACCAACAGGGATGGTTTGTAGAGTTAATTAATTCAACTAAGTGCTTACTGTGTGCCAAGCACTGGGGCAGATAAGAAAAATGTCATACAGTCCCCTGTCCCAAAAGGGACTCACAGTCAGTGGGAGGGAGAACGGTAGCTTATCCATGAATGAACTAAGGGACAGAGAAGTTGTGACTTTACAAGGTCACACAGAAGGCAAGCAGCAGAGCAGGGACTAAAACTGGGTATTAGCACATGGAAAGAGTTTTTAATGAAGAGACACTTGTCATATGTGTTGTGGGTCATTCATAAAAATAATAGAGAATTTTAGGTTTTTGAAGTATAAGCCTGATTTTATTCTGATTAAGCACTAAAGCCTGATCATTACCCCCTTCAATTCTATATTTTTTAGAACCTGAAAAACCTCATATCTTGGCTATGGGCAATCTTGTTTAGGTTTTCTAGTATATATTGCTCTGAATGTTAGTGCAATCTATTTTTTGCTCAAATGTGGCTGAATATTCAAAATGAAATGATAATATAACTGAAGAAAACCATAGTTTCTATCAAGCTAGACTTGGGAAATTCTTAAGCTTCTGTTGTAGTTTCCCAAGAGCTTAATACAGTAAGTACACTTAGTACAACTAGTGGGTCCTCAAAAAGTACTCCTACCACCCCCATAAAAATCAAATATTTTTATTGAGAATCCAGAAGTTAATGCTGCTGTAAAATTCTGCTTTCTAAACTGACCAGAAAGAAAGAATCAGGATGACCAGAATGCTTTTCAGCAGACCAAAATAATAATGGCATTTGTTAATAATGATATTTGTTAAGCACTTACTTTGTGCCAAGTACTGAAGTGCTGAGGTAGATTGATCAATCAACAGCATTCATTCATTCAATAGTATTTATTGAGCGCTTACTATGTGCAGAGCACTGTATTAAGCGCTTGGAATGAACAAGTCGGCAACAGATAGAGACAGTCCCTGCCGTTTGATGGGCTTACAGTCTAATCGGGGGAGACGGACAGACAAGAACAATGGCAATAAATAGAGTCAAGGGGAAGAACATCTTGTAAAAACAACGGCAACTAAATAGAATCGAGGCGATGTACAATTAACAAAATAAATAGGGTAATGAAAATATATACAGTTGAGCAGACGAGTACAGTGCTGAGGGGTTGGGAAGGGAGAGGGGGAGGAGCAGAGGGAAATGGGGGGAAAAGAGGGTTAAGCTGTGGAGAGGTGAAGGGGGGGTGGTAGAGGGAGTAGAGGGAGAAGGGGAGCTCAGTCTGGGAAGGCAGCATTTGAGCTTGTACCGGAGAAGCAGCGTGGCACAGTGGAAAGAGCACGGGCTTTGGAGTCAGAGGTCATGAGTTCGAATCCCGGCTCTGCCACTTGTCAGCTGTGTGACTGTGGGCAAGTCACTTCACTTCTCTGTGCCTCAGTTACCTCATCTGTAAAATGGGGATTAAGACTGTGAGCCCCACGTGGGACAACCTGATTCCCCTGTGTCTACCCCAGTGCTTAGAACAGTGCTCTGCACATAGTAAGCGCTTAACAAATACCAACATTATTATTACTGTGTGCAGAGCATTCATTCATTCAATAGTATTTATTGAGTGCTTACTATATTCAGAGCACTGTACTAAGTGCTTGGAGTGTACAATTCGGCAACAGATAGAGACAATCCCTGCCCAATAACAGGCTCACAGTCTGTTCTAAGTGCTTGGGAGAGTACAACAGAGTTGGGAGATGCATTCCCTGCACATAATGAGCTTAGAATCTGAAGGGGGAGTTGGCTACAGTCTCTCTCCCATATAAGCTCAGAGTTTAAGTAGGAGGGAGTAGGATTTAATTCCCATTTTACAGGTGGGGGAGCTGTGGCACAGAGAAGTTGTCACTTGCTCAGGATCACTCAGCAGACAAGTGGCAGAGTTGGTATTAGAAGCCAGATCCTGACTCCCAAGCCCATGCTCTAAGTCACATTGCTTCTCAGAAATATAGAGCATAAACAATTGAGGACTGAGATCAGGTCTTAGTTTATTGTACTCTCCCAATTACTTAATACAGTGCTCTGTACCCAGGAAGCACTCAAGAAATGCCACTGATGAAGGCTTCAACCTCTGTAGCAAGTTGAAGGTCTATCAGGCTGCAACGGTGGCCAACCTCCTATGTAGTGAGACAACTGGAATGGCCAGAGAAGACACACCCTGCTCCCAGAACAGTTTATCAGTCACCTATGAACCATTCTCAACATCAAATAAATGGCAGGACAAGATTATTAACAACAAGGTCCTGAAGCAGTCAACTCACTAGGTTTAAAAATAAATGAATAAATAAAAACATGGTATTTGTTAAACACTATCTACCAGGCACTGTCCTTAAGCATTGGGGAAGATACAAGTTAATCAGGTTGGTCACAGTCCACATCCTACATTGGACTCACAGTCTTAATCCCCATTTTACAGATAAGGTATCTGGTTTTTTTTATGCTGAGTTATGATGATGATGATGATGATGATCATATTTGTTAAGCACTTACTATGTGCAAAGTACTGTTCTAAGTGCTGGGGGGGATACAAGGTAATCAGGTTGTCCCACGTAGGGCACACAGTTTTAATCCCCATTTTACAGTTGAGGTCAATGAGGCACAGAGAAGTTAAGTGACTTTGCCCAAAGTCAGACAGCTGACAAGCGGCAGAGCCGGGATTAGAACCCATGACCTCTGACTCCCAAGCCCGGGCTCTTTCCATTGAGCCATGCTGCTTCTCTGAGGCATAGATTCTGGGGCATTGAGTTATCTCCAACCCATAACGATGCCCTGGACATATCTCATCCAGAGCGCCTCACCTCCATCTGCAATCTTTCTGGTAGTGGATCCATAGAGTTTTCTTGGTAAAAATATGGAGGTGATTTACCATTGTCTCCTTTCCCACAATAAACTTGAGTCTCCATCCTTGACTTTCTCCCATGCCACTCCTGCCCACCATAGATGAGTTGTGACTTGTAGCAGATTGCCTTCCACTCGCTAGCCACTGCCCAAGCTAGGAATGGAATGCATATGCTTTTGCTCTGCCTCTCCATCCCATAAATCGAGACTGGTAAAGTGCAGGAAACTTTCCAGGTGTGACCCTGAGAGGGGTGATGTATCTGGGCCATAAAAAAATGAAGCAACTTGCCCAAGGTCACACAGACAAGTGGCTGAGCCAGGATTAGAACCCAGGTACTTCTGAATCCAGACCCATGCTCTATCCATTAGGCAACACTGCTTTTCTAGGTTTTGAGAATAATTGAGATAGCAAGAGGCAGTCTTTAAAAACAGAAAAAAGATCAGATACACAACAAATCTTTAAGTGCAGCAAGGAATTAGACCTAGTTCTCCTATGATGTGAAGGTTGCCCTGGGGCAAACCCATTTGACTTGCTTACTCCAGTGCCATGTGCATCTGCAAAACCAGTTTCCTCATGATTCATTCAATCATATTTGAGCACTTACTGTGTGCAGACTACTGTACTAAGCACTTCGGAGAGTACAACAATCAGACACTCCCTGCCCACAAGCTTACAGTCTTTGAGGTGGGGGGCACACATAGACATTAATAAATTACAGATATGTACATTAGTATGGTGGGGCTGGGGGAAAGAACAAAGGGAGTAGTCAGGGAGATGCAGAAGGGAATGGGAGAAGAGCAAAGAGGGAACCCTAGTCAATGAAGGCCTCATGGAAGAGATGTACCTTCAATAAGGCTTTGAAGGCAGGGAGAGTAATTGTCTGTCAGATTTGAGGAGGGAGACATTCCAGTTCCTCAAATAACATGGCACACTGAGCCCAAATTCTCCTGAGTCACCTAAGACACCTAGTAAAGGCTTGAATTATGGCAAAACAGTTTATTTTTTATATGCCATAGTTTCCTTTTACCTGTAATGTATTTTAGTGCCCCTCTCCCCTACTAGATTATAAGATCCTTGTGTGCAGGGATCATGTCTACTAATTCTATTGTACTCTCCCAAGAGCCTAGTACACTGCTCTGCCCAGAGTAGGTGCCCAATCAATACTATCAATTGACTGATTGATCAACCACATTTGCAGGCAAGGATAAGAACTTGCCATCAGCTGCAACACCTTGGAAGATGAGGCACAGCTATGACTAAGATCAATACTTTTAGTTGCTTGGTCCTAAAATAGGCCAAGTCCCAGGAACTTGGCATCAGGAAGGAGAGCAATCCATCAGTACTTTGTATTGAGTGATTACTGTGTGCAGAGCTCTCAGTAAAAGTACAATACAATAGAGTTGATAGACATGTTACCTACACACAAGGAGCATTTCACCCTGATGCAGGGAAATTGGGGTGCAAAAGTGATGAAAAATTGAAGCAAAGAGACCCAAGAGAATCCTTTATCAGTTCCATTATCTCTGGGTTACCAAAGCTTTGTTTTTGCTGCACATTGTGTCTCTGGAAGAATGAAGGAGTGACAAGGTAATAGAAAGATTATTAGCTTTAAAGCATTCCCTTTCATGTTTGCAGTTAGACTAAATTGGAAATAATTTACACCCCTAGTTATTTTTCTTTTTTGTGTAGATCATAACAAATGTGAAAATTGCCAGTATAAGTGCAATCGATCAATTTAGAAAAATACAAGTTGAGTTCAATGAGCCCACCTTACTTCAAAATGCTTTTCCCTAGACTGACACCTAAATGACTAAGACTCCTGACCTACTATATTCTAGTAGGTAGCAAAGATTTTTTTTTAATTCCCCCATTCAAAAGTAAAGAAAACAAACAATTGCATTGTGTTGTACAAAGCCTTCCTGTGTTCATCTGCATGATAAATACATTTAATGGTATCAGTAGAGCATGCGGTCAGTATTTTGAAGAGGATAACAATTTTAAAGTCTTTTGATTCACTGTGTAGGGGTGATATTCAAGCACACAAAGCATCAGCAATTGGAGTGTGAAGCTTCAGTCAATGGTATTTGAGTACTCCCTAAGTACCAAGCTCTATACTAAGCAGGTGGGAGCATCCTCAAGTTGCTTATGCTCTTTCTGAGAGGCAACATGGCCAAGTGGAATGAACCCAGATCTGAGAGTCAGAGGATCTAATCCTGGCTCCACCACTTCTCTGCTGTGTGACTTTAGGCAAGCCACTTCACTTTTCTGTGCCTCTGTTTCCTCATTATATAGAGTGGGGCTAGTCAGTGTAAAGTCAGATATTAAAAAGTAGCAGAATGATTTAGAGAAACTTCAACCAGACCTATTACATCCAGTGTACCGATGATCCACACTTTGCAAAAAATCACCTCTTCATGGTGAGTGAGAAAAGCAGGCTTCCCCTTTAAATCAAACTCCATATAAAATCCTGGGACATTAAATGTATAGGCCTGCTCATATGGTGGACAGTGAACATCCTTCTTCCTGACTTTACCCACACACTCAGAACTGAGACTCCCCTACCTCCCTCCACCCCAGACTGTGAGTCCGCTTTTGGGTAGGGATTGTCTCTATTTGATGCCAAATTGTACTTTCCAAGCACTTAGTACAGTACTCTGCACACAGTAAGCACTCAATAAATACAATTGAATAAATAAGACCCAGATATTCAGTTCAATATTCAGAAAGGATAAATCATACCCACATATTTCCAGACCCTCTTGGGGCAAAGGTTCTGATACACTCACTAACAATTTACAAGCTTCCTTATCTCTGAGTGAGAATACTCACAATTACCATGTGGTAAGATCCACCAACAAGGCTACCCAGTCAAGAGAGCAACAGCTAACCAAGCAGATAGCCTTTGGGTCCTCTTTTATATGTAAAAGGCTCCACCTGGTTTGATTGGCTCTCAGTCCCAGGTGGTTCTGGGAAAGGTAGCTCCTGATCCCCTCTAGGCTATAAACTTCTTGTGGGCAGGGAACCTGTCTACCAACTTTGTTATTTTGTACTCCAAGTTCTTAGTATAGTCCTGTGCATATATTAAGCTCTCAATAAATACCACTGATTGTTTGATTCTGGGATAAGTAGTTCACAAGCAGCAGGTGCAGTGAGAATAATTTTCCTACTTCACCTGCAGGCTCTTGACTTTAGCTCCACCTCCAGGAAGTGCCTCTTATATTGTACTCCCCCAAGTGCTTAGTATAGTGGTCTGCACACAGAAAGCACTCAATCAATATGCTTGATTGAACCTGAATATCACCATGGTCCGGTTCTGGTGACAGGCACAATTAATTTAAAAGGGACTTTTACCCAGGAGTAAAGAGGATAAAGCTCATAGGTATTTGAAGAATTGGAAAGCTGTGCTGGTAAGAGAAGCATTCTGATAGGTTGGAGATCCACCCATTGTAGCTTAACATGTTCTAACTCTTGCATTTTAATTTCCCTTTAAGCATAGCATTCCTTGTTTCATCCCCATATTACAGATGAGAAAACTGTGCACAAAGTGATCAAGTGACCTGTCCAAAGTCAAGCAATAGGCAAGAGGCTGAGCCACGAATAGAGCTCAGGTCTCCTGACTCCCAGCCCTGTGCTCCATTGACTAGGCCATGCTGCTTCTTGATTAACCCAACTTTGTCCCAGAGTATCTACTGTGGATAGCCAGAAGTTTTCAGGGATCAAAGCCCCTGTCCAGGATCAGGTGGTCTCTCCTCTAAGCTCCAACCCTGCTCTCATGGGTCTTACAATCAAGTGGGCAAGACAGACAGTAATATAAATCACAGGTAGGATGAAGCAATTGAGTAGTATGACACTCCAGCACCCCCTGCTGCATCAGGTGTCTGGAATGATACCCTCAGTTTTACCGTAAAACATGAACTCTCGCTAGTTGTTTTAGCTAGAATGTGATTATGGACCTAGGGAGTATTTGGGTTCCTCAGGGTGAGTGTCTCAGTGGACTTCCCTCCTGCACCTTCACTCCATTAGGATTGTTATCGACAAAAATTAGACAAATTAGAAAGGGTTTGTTTAGTCGATGAAGAGACGAAAGACTCTGAGAGAACGGGTCAAAGAACAGGACAGTAGGAAAGTGGCGAGTGGCCCGTTCACCCCAGTGGGGTACGAGTGACCGCAGCGCCCCGATCCCGGGCCACCCTGCCAGCTTTATTGGTACGGCGAAACCCCCTGCTGGTACAGGGCACCCAATCGGGGCTAGGCACACCTAGTAACAGTAACCAATCAGTAAGCACTTTCGTGATCCCGTGACACCCGACCGGTCCGCGCGAGAGTGGCGCACGAAGTTTGAAGTGGCACATGGTGGAGGAGTTTCACGTGGCGTGGCCATTTTACAGTCCACATGGCACAGGTAATGGCGCGGGTATTTTATAGCAATGACGCAGATTCCATGATGTAGGCTTGAGGCTGGCCTCACCATCGCCATCTTGCGGCGGTCCGCAACAGTCCCCCCTCTGCGTCCTCGGGGCCAAGAGGCCCCCGAGAGACGCACCAGGGGTCCCAGCTGCCATCGGGGCAAAGATGGGTAAGCAGCCGGGACCTGCAACCCACCCTGGAGTGTCCTGAAGAAGACACAACCAGAAAACACACAAAATATATAGATATATATACATATAACCAGCCCATTCAAGGAAGCGCAGCCCACCCAGACAATGAACGATGAAGCCAAAGAGGTGGGACACGGGCGGTCCGTAGGGACGAAGATGTCGAAGGACGGCACGGGGCAGCCGCCAGTGCAGGTCCTCCGGGAGCCGTCGCAGGGGCGTCCACAAAAGCTGCTTTCACCTGCGAATGATGGATCCACGCCGAGCACTTGGCAACATGAATTGCAGAGGAAGTGGTTAAGAGAAAACACAATCAACCACGAGGACAGTACAGGTCCTTGCGGGGAAAGCCTCAACTCAGCCCGTCGGGCATGGCAGAAGCCCTCAGCTCAGGGAAGGGTAATAAAATCAATTTGGAGCACCTCTAAAGGGAGATAAACCTAGGGATGCCCTGCACAGAGTGGAACCAGAGGATGGGCCTGATTAAAAAGAAACAGCAGATGGGACATGTCTCTGTGACTCGGCATACCAGCGGGTGAATGCCAGGGGCAAACCAGCAACAGGGGACCATGTCGGCTAAGGCCCCTGCCCCAAAATGGGAAGACTTGTAGATCAACTGACAAACAGTGAACACGGCTGAACGGGGGAAGATGGGGAGCCAGAAGTACCCATCCCGCTTGGTAGCCTCATACTTGGTCCGCAACAGTCCCAGACCTTCTCCTCAGCAGTAACAGGCAGGGCGGTAGTCAACAGGGTCGCATCTGCATCAAGCACAGCCACTACCATTTTGTCTCAGACAGGTTCCTGAGCAGCTGCCAAAGCGGTGTGCTCTGCCCTGGTGTTACCCAGGCTAATAGCATCTCGGGAACTTGTGTGAGATCGGACGTGGATGACGGCCACTGCAGCAGGTTCTGCCAGAGCCTGAAGCAGCCCCGCAATGAGGTTGCCGTGGGCAATAGGCCATCCAGCTGAAGTGACCTAACCACGGGCTCGCCAAAGGGCCTCAGTAGCATGGCAAACTCCAAAGGCATAGCGAGAGTCTGTGCAGACATTCACATGGCCGCCTGCAACCAACAGGAGCACCCGAGTAAGAGTGACTAGTTCCGCAGCCTGAGTGCTATAGGAAGGAGGTAAGGCGGTCAACCAGAGGATGCCAGGGGAGGTAACAACTGTGGCCCCAGAGGACTGGAACCCATCGTCCACCTAGGAGGAACTAACCGTGAAGAGCTCAAGGTCAGGGTCCTGGAGAGAAACTTCCATTAAGTTCGGCCAGGCCATGGCCACTGTTGAAGCAACCTGGACACAATCATGTGGTCCCTCAGCTGGAAACATCGAGTCTAACGACCCAGCTCCCCGTAGGGTGGCGGGATTTAAAGCACAGCAGCGCTCCACAGTGACAGTGGGGTTACCAATCAAGGTGAGCTCGTAAAATGTCATATGGGCAGCAGACAATGCCTGTGTGGCCCTTGAACGACGAGGCATGTATGACAACTCGGTGCCCCAGAAACAAGTCCTGGGCGCCATCAAGGATATTACAGGAGGCTACAATGCAACAAATACAGGGGACCTGGGCTTGAATAACAGGATCCAATTGTAGGGAATAGTATGCCACCGGACCAAGGGAAGGGCCGAGGTCCTGGCAAAGGACCCCACACGCCACGCCAACCCGCTCAGGGACAAACAGGTCCTGGAATAATCAGGTTTTGAATAATCAGGGAGCCCAAGGTCAGGGGCAGTTCCTAATGCAGAACGTAAAGGATAGAAAGCTTGCCGGGTCTCGGTATCCCATGGGAGGGGCTCTGGGGTCCCGGCTGTCAGAAGGGCATATAAGAGTTTGGTGAGAAGGCCAAGTTCAGGGATCCAGGAGCAACAGAAACCTAACGCTCCCAGGAACAATGGAATACCCTACCCCGCCTCAAAGACAGAATTGCTGAACCCACCTTATCAGAAAGCATACCCACACACATGAAAATTACCAAACCTTTCTTCCCAAACAGCTTTTTGTACAACTATAAAGTACTGCAGGTTAAGATACTCATCTTTGCCTTTCAAAAATTATCCAGCTTTGCATTTCAAGAATTTTTCTACCACCACCACATGAACTTTGTTTAGATTAAACTAAACGCTCTGTGGTAAGACTATACATTTCAAACTTACAGTAATGCTTACTGCAAATGCAGTTTCTCCTTGTGAACATTCCACAAAAGACAGTACCCAACCTCTTCCTGAATAAACAGGCTTGTCAAAGCTCAGGAAGTGAAGATTTTGCTATACAAACAACTTGAAGAAACTGAACCTGCACCTTTAAAAAAAGTATACAATTTCAATCAACTGCTGTACTTCCAAAGTTTATAAAGTTGGGAACATTTACATTCAATTAGTTTGGTTCAAAGAGGAAGGTCAAATGATTAGATTGTGCAATTCCAATTTCACCCCATTCTTTTCCCAAATTGGCTTATCAGACCTATGTACATTTAAAAATCCCATATAATTTTCTTATTCCCATTGTTTAGGATAAAATTTCATTTGGCACCTCAATTGAACTTACAAAAAAACCAAAACCAAACTTTCAGCATTATAGTTTTAGTTACAAGTATATTAACAGTGGGATGAGAAAAAAACAACAGACAAAACCAAGGCTCTATGCCGTCAACTACTATCGGAATACCAATTACAAAATATGCAAATTAAATTTTGCTAGCTTTGTTATTAAATAATTCTGTGCTTAAATTTTACAACATTTGACTGTCTCTTAATTCAAAAGGCAAGGATCATGTACAAATTTTGGTTCTAAAATCTTGTGAATATTTCAAATTTTACATAGAAAAATTAAGTCACTTTCCTTTGAGTATATTTACCCACCAAGTTAGGCGAAAGGGGAAGGAGGAATGTCTACCTCATAAGGGGTTGCCTGGTACCTTAACCCATTGGAAAAGAACTTTTACTCATAGGTCAAATACCTGTTTTCTTATCTTCCCAATAATGCATTTCCCGAGAAAGATGAACTGTTCTAAAAGGGAAGTTTTTCCACTTTCCTGGACAGAGAAGATTAGTTAATATAAATATATTTTTTTTCCCTCCAATTCTTCCTGAGAACTAAAGAGTAGTTCTTAAATTGAACGGGACTTTTATCCTCAAAACCCCTGTAAGGCTGGTGATTTGTTTTGCCCTTTTTTTTTTCCAAAATTTTTTAATGACAATTTTGAATTAATAGCCCTATAACAGTGGATCTTTCAAACAAAAAAAAGCTTTGGGCGCGGTGGGAAGGTGGAATGCCAGATGAGTTCTCTTTAGACCCATCTTAATCTCACCACAAAATTCAGAGGCTGCGATTACACAGTAAAGAAAAGGAAAGACAAAAGATAAGAGGTCCATGCCCCCAGGATCTGGGCAGCCGGTCCCACCATTCCCAGGTTCAGAGGCTGCGACTTCACAGCAAGGAAAAGAAAAGACAAAAGAGAAGAGGTCCATGCCCCCAGGAGTTGAGCAGCCAGTCCCACCATTCCCAGGACAAGGCCGGGGCAGTTGAGGCAGGCAGCAGCAGGGGGGGGCGAGCACACGGCAGCAGCCAGTGTGGATAGCCCTCTCAAAGCCACCCGACTCGTTCTGGTCATTAATCGAACGGATAACCGGGTCCATCCGAGGACCGAGACAAGGCCACGCCACAATACGCTCTACGTGGAAAATTCGGGCCCGAGGGGCCAAGAGACAGGAGACCCCGCAGACCCAGAAGAGCAGCGGCGGGCGCAGAGAAAGTTACGAAGGGGGGAGAGAAAAGTAAGAAGCGATTCTAGGGCCGAGGGGTCAAAAGTACCCCCCTCTGCCCAAAAGTAAAGACCTTTTTCATCGGTTAAACGTTTCCAGTCTGGGCAGCACCAAATTGGTTTCTGCTTGGTCGCTGCTTTTTTTAAAAAAAATTTCTTTTTTTTTTTCCTCACTCTCTCTTTTTCTTTTTCCGTGGTCGCCAAAACTGTTATCGAAAAAATCCTTTTTTTTCTCTCTCTCTCTCTTTTTTTCTTTTGGGGAAGGCAACCCATCTTCCATGATTCCCAAACACGGTAACGCAGCGATCCGGCTCGGGGTGACTACTCCCCATTTCGTCCAGACAGCCCTATCGATGAGGACTCTTGGACAGTCCCACTGGACAGCCGCACTGGGGCTCTCAGTATTCCATGTCGGCCAGGGTCGCGACCCTCTTCGACTCCACCTGCGCAGGAGTTTTCCCAACGTCCTCCCGGGTCCTCGACCCCTCGACGTTATCCAACGTCCGTCCGGGTCCTCGACCCCTCGACGTTACCCAACGTCCACTCGGGTCCTCGACCCCTCGACGTTACCAAAATTTAAATTTAGGAGCCTCCCCACCAAAGGACTACCAGGGCTTCCCTAAAAGCGGGGTTTGGGTTTAGTCGACTAGTCTTCTCCCTAGTTGGCGTTCGTCAGAGCGGGGATAACTCACCGTCCCACGTTCTCTCGTGCGGAATCAGTCAATCAACATGACAGGGTCCCTTCGTGGTTGCCAAAACTGTTATCGACAAAAATTAGACAAATTAGAAAGGGTTCGTTTAGTCGATGAAGAGGTGAAAGACTCCGAGAGAACGGGTCAAAGAACAGGACAGTAGGAAAGTGGCGAGCGGCCCGTTCACCCCAGTGGGGTACGGGTGACCGCAGCGCCCCGATCCCGGGCCACCCTGCCAGCTTTATTGGTACGGCGAAACCCCCTGCTGGTACAGGGCACCCAATCGGGGCTAGGCACACCTAGTAACAGTAACCAATCAGTAAGCACTTTCGTGATCCCGTGACACCCGACCGGTCCGCGCGAGAGTGGCGCACGAAGTTTGAAGTGGCACATGGTGGAGGAGTTTCACGTGGCATGGCCATTTTACAGTCCACATGGCACAGGTAATGGCGCGGGTATTTTATAGCAATGACGCAGATTCCATGATGTAGGCTTGAGGCTGGCCTCACCATCGCCATCTTGCGGTGGTCCGCAACAGGATGCAGTGTGGACTAATGGAAATAGCATGGGCCAAGGAGCCAGAGGATCCGGGTTTTAATTCCAAATCCACCATTTGTCTATGTGACCTTGGGAAGTCACTTCACTTCTCTGCACCTCAGTTACCTCATCTATAAAATGGGGATTTAATCCTTCAATTTCGACTGTGAGCCCCATTTGGGACAGGGACTGTGTGTCCAACCTAATTATCCTGTATCTATCCCAATGCTTAGAACAGTGCTTGGGACATAAGTACTGCTTATGCTTACTATGCCAAGTGCTGTAATACAATATACTTCAGCCAGGAGGGTCACTCACTAACCCTTGTTGATGCCAGTGCTGCGGCTCGATTCTTTAGAATTGGATTCTCCCCTTCCTCCTTCTCACCATCGTCATCATCATCATCATAATCATCATCAGTATTTATTTAGCACTTGTGAGCAGAGAACTCTCTTGGGCTCTACTGTGTGCAGAGCACCATGTGCAGGGAGTTGGGAGAGTACAGAAAACATCTAAGAGAAGAAGCGTGATGTAGTAGAAAAGCAGCATGGTGTAGTGGATACAGCACGGGCCTGGGAGTCAGAAGTTCATGGGTTCTAATCCCCGCTCTGCCACTTGACTGCTCTGTGACCTTGGGCAAGTCACTTCACATCTCTGGGCCTCATTTCCCTCATCTGTAAAATGAGGAGTGAGACTGTGAGCCCCATATTGCTATTGTTTTTGTCTGTCTGTCTCCCTGAGTTAGACTGTAAGCCTGTCAATGGGCAGGGATTGTCTCTATCTGTTGCCGAACTGTACATTCCAAGCACTTAGTACAGTGCTCTGCACATAGTAAGCGCTTAATAAATACGATTGAATGAATGAATGAGGGACAGGGACTGTGTCTACCCCAGTTTACTTGTATCCACCCCAGCTCTTAGTACAGTGCCTGGCACAAAGTAAGCACTTAACAAATTCCACAATTATTATTATTATTTGCTTGTATCCACCCCAGTACTAAGTTCAGTGGCTGGCACAAAGTCAGTGCTTAACAAATACCATAATTATCTCAGACATGGTCCCTGTCCTTGAGGAGTTTGTAATCTAATGGTCCTCTGGCACTCTCTGCCCCACAAGCCTCCCTGCTTGGTGTTCAGTAAGGAAGAGGGAATTTGTCAATTCTCTTTTCCACTCCAAGAAAAAAGATGAGAACTTCAAATCTCTCCATCCCCCGACACCCACACCCTATGCAAACTGTGAGAGAATCAATGAATTAATCGATAAAACAATGGTACTTACTGCACACTTGCTGGGTGCAGAACACTGTATGAAGCATTTGAGAGAGTGCAATATAACAGAATTGGTATACACTTTTCCTGCCCCAAACAAGCTTACAGTCTAGAGGAGGAGACAAAAATTAATATAAATAAATAGAATATTCTATGGACATAAGTGCTGTGGGGCTGAGGGGCGGGTGAATAAACGATGCAAATCTAGGAGAAAACCCAGGTGCTCTGCCATGCATGCTATTATAGGCTACATGAAACCTACTTTCTATTTCAATGATTACTCTGGGCCTGTGACAAAGTGTCAGATATGGAAAAATGCTTCGATTTACAAATTTATCCTTTTAAGCACTCTAAAGACATTCTTTGGAAATGAACACTGAGGCTACTGTTTTTTTCCTCATTTCAAGATTCTTAAATGATACAATTATCTCCATGTAGCAAGACAGCCTCAGCCCTTTACAACATGAACTGAGGAAGCAAAAGAATGCCAAACAAGGCCAGGGGTAGAGGGTAGGGTGTGGAGAGAAGCAGGGAACAGAGGGGTACATGGAGAGAATGGGAAAAGGCAGTGTGTCTCCTGGGAGCCAGAGGACCTGGATTCTAAACCCTGCTCTGCCACGTGTATGCCATGTGACCTTGGGCAAGTAATTTGACGTTTTTGTGCTTCAGTTACCTCATCTGTAAAATTGAGATTAAAACTGTGAACCCAGTGTGGGACATGGACTGTGTCCAACCTGATCAATTTGTACTTACCCCAGTGCTTAGAACAGTGCCTGGCACTTAATGAATACAATAAACAAACAAAAAATACAAATACCATTTACAAAAAAAAATGAGAGCCATGGCTGGGAAGGATGTCTCCAGAAGAGCTTCTTAATGACATGAATGATACAGCTCCATTTTCAGTTGAATAAAGTGGGTACTTGGTGCTCATATTATTTGTTGTGATTTAACCCCAAATGGCTGAAAAAGTAGAGTTTTGGTTGAAAAAATGGATTTTATTTTCTGTAAGCATTAAAAATTGAGGAGCAGCATGACCCAGTTGAAAGAACACAGACCTGGGAGTCAGGAGATCAGAATTCTAATCCTGACTCAGTCACTTGCCTGCTCTGTGACCTTGAGACAGTCTCTTCATTTCTCTGTGCCTCAGTTTCCTCAACTGAAATCAGTCACTCATATTTATTGAGCACTTACTGTGTGCAGATTACTGTACTAAGTGCTTGGGAGAGTACAATATTACAATATAACAGACACATTTCCCGCTCAAAATGAGGTTACAGTTTAGAGGGGAAGACAGACATTAATATAAATGAATGTTACAGATATTTACATAAGGGGGGGAATGAATAAAGGGAGCAAGTCAGGGCAATGCAAAAGGGAATGGAAAATAAGGAAAAGAGGGCTTAGGTAAGGTCTCTTGGAGGAGATGTGACTTGGAAGGTGGGGAGAGTAATTGTTGGTCAGATATGAAAAGGGTATCAGTCAATCGTATTTATTGAACAGTTACTGTGTTCAGAGCAAGATGGAGTACAATATATCAATAGACAGACACATTCCCTGCCCACAACAAGCTTACAGTCTAGAGGGCATTGATGGAAATGTCAGGGGAAGGACAGGGTTTGGGTAGGAAGGTAAGGAGTTCTGTTTTGACATGGTAAGTTTGAGGTGATGGCAACACAGCCAAGTAGCGATGTCTTGAAGGCAAAAGGAGATGCAAAACTGCAGAGAGGAAGAGAGATCCAGGCTGGAGATGTAGATTTGGGAATCATCTCTATTGAGGTCATTATCGAAGCCATGTGAACGAATAAGTTATCCAAGGAGTGGGTGTAGATAGACAATAGAAGGGGAAACAGAACTGAACCTTGAAGGAACCCCACAGTTAGGGGGTGGGAGGCGAGGAGGAGCCCACAAAAGTGATTGAGAATGAGCGGCCAGAGAAGAGGAGAACCAGGAGAGAACAGTGTCAGTGAGGCCAAGGTTGGATAATGCTTCCAGGAGAAGGGAATGGTCAACAGTCTCGAAGGCAGCTAAGAGGTCAAGGAGGATAAGAAGAAGTAGAGGCCACTGGATTTGACAATAAGGATATTCATTCATTCATTCAATAGTATTTACTGAGCGCTTACTATGTGCAGAGCACTGTACTAAGCGCTTGGGATGAACAAGTCGGCAACAGATAGAGACAGTCCCTGCCGTTTGACGGGCTTACAATCTAATCGGGGGAGATGGACAGACAAGAACAATGGCACTAAACAGCGTCAAGGGGAAGAACATCTCGTAAAAACAATGGCAACTAAATAGAATCAAGGCGATGTACAATTCATTAACAAAATAAATAGGGTAACGAAAATATATACAGTTGAGTAGATACAGATATCACTTGTAACCTTTGAGAGGGTGGTTTCATGGAGTGAAGGGGACAGAAGCCAGATTGGAGGGGGTCAAGAAGAGAAATAGAGAGGAACTTGAGGCAGCGGGTGTAGATAACTCACTCAAGAAGTTTGGAGAGGAATGGCACGAGGGGGATAGAGCAATAACTGAAGGGAACCGTGGGATCAAGTGAGGATTTTTTTTTAGGATAGGAGAGACATTTGCATTTCTGAAAGCGGTGGGGAAGAAGCCATTATAGAGCAAACAGTTAAAGATGGCAGTTAGAGAGGAAAGATGGGAGGGAGAAAGTGTTTTGACAAAGTGAAAAGGGATGGAGTCGGTCGGATGGGCAGATGGAATGGGTGTATTTTGGGAGAAGGCAGGAGATCTCTTGAGATACTGCTGGGAAAGAGCGGAGAGTTGAAAAAGGGGCAGGGGGAGGGAGAGAATGGGGAGGGGCAGGGCAGATTTTTATCTCTGTTAAACAGAGATTAAATTATTCCCCATAGACTGTGAGTCCTGTGTGGGACTGGGATTTGGCCTAATTTCAATTCAATGTATCTACCCCAGTGCTTAGTACAGTCCTTGGCACATAGCACTTCACAAATACCGCAGTTATTAGGATTATTACTGTAAGATTGTGTCCTCAGGCATGGCTCAAGTCTAAACCATGGATCGGAGTGAAGGGCAACAGCTGCCTAGAATTGTTGATTTCTTTTCTCTTATTTGTTGAAGATTTGCAATTTGGATGTGGTCTCCACAGCAACCAGAGTTCATGAGGGAATCAGAAGAACCCACAGGGGAGAGGGGAAATCTTGTTTGGTTAAACAAAATAGCTCTGGCTTTAATCTTGATTTTCATAGCAGAGGGAAAAGCACAAGCCATGATAGCAGCAACTTTCCAACAGCAAGCTCAATTGGTGTTGCCAGAATAAAGGTTGCTTCTCACTTGCATCTGCCTAACAGAAATCAATCAATCAATCATATTTACTGTACTAAGCAACTGGGAGAGTACAATATAACAGAGTTCGTACACAACTTCCCTGCCCACAATGAGCTCATAGTATAGAGGGGGAGACAGACATTAATATAAATAAACTGTGGATATGTACATAAGTGCTGTGGGACTGAAGGAGGGGTGAATAAAGGGAGAAAATCAGAGTGACTCAGAAGGGAGTGGGAAAAGAGGAAATGAGGACTTAGTCAGGGAAGGCCTCTTAGAGAAGATGTGCTTCATATAAGGCTTTGAAAGTGGCTAAGGCTTTGAAGAAAGAGCCTGGGACCAGGAGAGGAGGCCCAGGTTCATTCAATCATATTTATTGAGCACTTACCATGCGCAGAGCACTGCAATAAGCACTTGGGAAAGTAAAGTATCACAATAAACAGTGACATTCTGCCCACAATGAATTTACAGTCTAGAGGAGGGGAGACAGACATCAATATAAATAAATGGTCACAGATATGTATGTAAGTGCTGGGAGGCTGAGACAGGGGAAGATAAAGGGAGCAAGTCAGGGTGACGCAGAAGGGAGT